>NW_005842628.1:838602-839084 GCF_000455745.1 Alligator sinensis | reverse complement strand
CTTCCCCTACCAATATTAGGAAAACAGCCTTTTGTTTATATTCTATAGCATTTGAGCAAAATTAGTGTTCATTTCTGAGTCTATGTTGCAAAATGTTTTCCCCTGACTTGAAAACTGTCCATATTACCAAATGTAATAATTTTATCTTTGCACAGGTTCATTTCTCCTAACATCAGTCCTCATCCAGATTTTCTGTTATGCTTCTGCCATAAACAGAAGTTAAAACAAGAATACTAATACATTTTCTGAAGGAGTGACAGAACAGTCCTTTATTTTCTTAAAATCCTTACCTCTCAAAATGGCTCTCAATACCCCCCAGAGTAGTAAATGACACTGGTAGTCCTTTGATAGGAGAATGACAGTCTTCTAGTAAATAGGGAAGTCATCAGTAAATCCAGAGATGATAAATGAGGCCAATCTGAGATCTACATATTCGACTGCAGACAAGGCAAGTAGTTTTGGGAAGAAAGAATGGATCTTGA
>NW_005842628.1:837797-838591 GCF_000455745.1 Alligator sinensis | reverse complement strand
TTTCCCTTTTGTCATATCTATCCACCTCTATGGTGAGGTGGATAGATGCCTTATCATATGTCATAGTGACACGAGTCTCCCAGGTATTAATGTTAAGAATGTATTTCTTCAGTTTGGCTTTCAAGGTGTCCTTGAATCTCCTCTTTTGCCCAACCCTGGAGTGGTAACCATTCATGAGTTGAGAATATAAGGCCTGTTTCAGGATCCTGTTGTCAGGCAGTTTCATGACATGGCATGCCCAATGGAGCTGCTGCTGTATAACCATGGCTTTGAGACTGGTAGCGTTTGCTCGGTATTTGTTTTTCTGTCTTTCCAATTGATATGGAGGATTTTCTGAAGACATAACTGATAGCAACATTTCAAGGCTTCCAGGTGTTTCTGATGTCATCCAAGTTTCATGCCCATACAACAGGAGAAGCCCCGATCACCTGATGGCGGACTACAGTGCTCTGGGCGGCGTGGTGAAGGAGTTCGGTGCACAGGTGGTATTCTCTTCCATCCTACCAGTGAACGGATGCGGAAGATGGCATGAGAACTGCATCAGAGAGACCAACTGGTGGCTTCGGCAGTGGTCTCTCAAGGCAGGCTTCGGCTTCCTGGACAATGACCCGCACATTACGACGAGGGACATGCTCAATTGGGATGGGCTTCACCTGTCCCCCAAAGGTATGCGTGTGTTTTCTTCTAGGTTGGCATATCTCCTCTGGCGGGCTTTAAACTAGGCTCATCGGGGGGAGGGGAAGATGAGGGCGGGGGAAGCCGTGGACCACCAAACCATGTGGCACCCACAAGGA
>NW_005842628.1:814774-835794 GCF_000455745.1 Alligator sinensis | reverse complement strand
GGAGGGCAGGGAACAGCTGTAAGCAGACCTGGACAGGTTGGACAAGTGGGCAGAAAACAACAGAATGCGGTTCAACAAGGAGAAATGCAAAGTGCTGCACCTAGGGAGGAAAAATGTCCAGCACACCTACAGCCTAGGAAACGACCTGCTGGGTGGTACGGAAGTGGAAAGGGATCTTGGAGTCCTAGTGGACTCCAAGATGAACATGAGTCGGCAGTGTGACGAAGCCATCAGAAAAGCCAATGGCACTTTATCGTGCATCAGCAGATGCATGACGAATAGATCCAAGGAGGTGATACTTCCCCTCTATCGGGCACTGGTCAGACCACAGTTGGAGTACTGCGTGCAATTCTGGGCACCGCACTTCAAGAGGGATAACCTGGAGACGGTCCAGAGAAGGGCCACTTGTATGGTCAAGGGCTTGCAGACCAAGCCCTATGAGGAAAGACTGGGGCACCTGGACCTCTTCAGCCTCCGCAAGAGAAGGTTGAGAGGCGACCTTGTGGCTGCCTATAAGTTCATCACAGGGGCACAGAAGGGAATTGGTGAGTTTTTATTCACCCAGGTGCCCCCAGGGGTTACAAGAAATAATGGCCACAAGCTAGCAGAGAGCAGATTTAGACTAGACATTAGGAAGAACTTCTTCACAGTTAGAGTGGCCAAGGTCTGGAATGGGCTCCCAAGGGAGGTGGTGCTCTCCCCTACCCTGGGGGTCTTCAGGAGGAGGTTAGATAGGCATCTAGCTGGGGTCATCTAGACCCAGCCCTCTTTCCTGCCTATGCAGGGGGTCGGACTCGATGATCTATTGAGGTCGATCTATTGAAGTCCCTTCCGACCCTAACATCTATGAATCTATGAATCTATGAACAGGGTAGGAATGATAACAGCCTGGTAGATGAGTATTTTGGTTTGGGCACTGATGTCAGGATCACTGAAGATTTCAGAGATGTCCAAAGGCAACACCGGCAGATTTTATCTGGTGCTAAATATAGCCATCTAATATTTACTTTTTTGGGAAAGATAGCTGCCCAGGTAGGGAAAATACACAACCTTTCCCAAGAACTGCCCTCTAATTGTAATATGTGGAGGAGAAGTTGATTGGTTTGGGATACATTGGTAAAGTATCTTGGTTTTTGTGCAGTTGACAATGAGGTCAAGTATTTTATATGATTCACAGAAACAGTCACGAGTTTTAGACTCTTCAGCTGAGTGGGCACACATGATACAATCAACAGCATATTAGGATCAGTAATTGTGTTGGTTATCTCGGATTTGGAATGTAACTGGCTGATGTTAAAAACATCCATGTGATACTGGATGCTGACTCCAGGTGGAAGTTTGTCATCAGTGAGTTGTGGAATAGTTGTGATGGAAAAGAGTGTGGGTGCAATCATACATCCTTGCTTGACTCCAGTTCTAATAGTGAAGGGGTTTGTTTCTGAGCCACAGCTTAGGGTGAGTGCTGTGATGTCATTGTGAAGAAGTCTGATAATGGTAACACATTTGGGGGGGCAGCCACATTTCATCGGGATCTTCCATGGGTCATCTTTGTTGATTGAAACAAAGGCCTTAATCAGGTCAATGAAGGCCATGTAAAGATCTCAGTATTGCTCATGGCACTTTTCCTGCAGCTCCCTAGAAACAAAGATCATATTTATTGTACCTCTGAGTGGTCTGAAACCACATTGGGACTCAGGTAGAAATTGTGGTGGGTATCCAGATCTCATCAGAATATCAGATGTGAGCTGTACATGTGTTTGGAGAGGAAACAAACTCCTTGGGCGTGTATTTTGGGGTCTATGTCACACCCTCAAGGGGGTGTGTAGGGAGGAGGGCAAGGGGCCATGATGGGGGTGTGGGATGGGGCAGGGACCCCTGAGGGGGTGTGTGTAGGAGGCTCTGAGAGGGGTGCGGGGACAGAGACCACTGAAGGGGGGTGTAGGTAGGGGGGGCAAGGGGCCCTGGGGCAGGGAGGTCAGGGACACCTGAGGGGCATGTGGGGTGGCCTGAAGTAGGTGGGGGTGGCAGAGGCCCCTAAAGGGGTGGGGGGCAGGGTCCCCTGAGAGGGGTATGTAGGGGTGGCAGAGACTGCTGAGGGGAAAGCAGCCGGTGATGGAGGCATGTAGGGGGTCAGGTCCCAGTGCACGGATGCTGCCTGAGTTCTCTATGTTGGCCTGAGAGTGCCTGCAGGCCTGCAGACCCCTCCCCTCTCCTCCAGCTCCCACCCACACACCCCTGCCCTGCCCCCCACCAACCCTGCGGGCTCCCTCTGCAGGCCCACCCCAGCCCTGGAAGTCTTCCACACACCCCACTGCCCTGCCCCCTCCCACCCTGCTAGCTCTCCCTGCAGTCTCCCCGTCCATTCCTGGCACAGTGACGTGCACCTGACCCACAGGGCCCTACCCAGCCCTGCTGGTGCCCTTCATTGTTGACCCCCAGCCCCCCACCTCTCCCACCACCAGGCCCCAGCCCCCAAACCCTACTAACCCCAAAACCTGCAGGAGGGAAAGTGAGTCTGAGCCAGCCCTTGCTAACTTCAGATTCTTCCTCCCCCTCCTCCTCTCCCTCCCCTTCCCCTTTGCCCTCCCCCTGGGAGAGAGCTTAGGGTTTCCTGCACTTTTTGCAAGCAGCTCTTGCAGGTTTGCAAAAGAGGAAACCCACTATTTCCCACTTCAAAGGGAAAAATCCATGTTTTTCTCCTTTAAAGGGGAAAATCTGCATTTTTCCACGGGGAACAGAAAACTGGGATCCCTGAAAATTACCCCAAACAAGTAAAAAATAGTTACTTACCTTCAGCAGATGTGGCTCTTCAAGACACGTCCACTTTGATTCTATGTCCTACTTCCCCATCTCTGCAGAAAGAAGATTCTACACTGGGGAAGTATGGATGACAGCCTGTTCTACCATCTGTGTCTTTGGGCAATGGGGGGGTGGAGGGCAAGGGCATACAGGGTGCAGGCGCAGCCCGTGCTGCGGGCCACTAAACCTATGTGGAGTGCATGTGCTTCAGATGTGGTCACCATATAGTAAAGAACTGACATTACTGACAGTAAGGAGTGGTTTTTTCCCTCTCCATGTGCAGATATCTTTATATTTTAAGTTCTGCATTTTTGCATCTGATTAGCATTATTTAGCATATTGAATTCTAAGCAAGAGACAGTCAGAAAATCTTTCTCTTCTTTTCCCAGCTCATTTTGTCAAGTCATATTTATAGGAGTTTGGAATGAACGGTTACTATTACAGGACCTGGCTAATCCATTTGCATAAGTAGGCAGCTTGACTCATTATGAAGCAATGAAATTGTAATCTCTCACCACTAGTACAGAAGTCTTTATTATCATACACTTATCTTATGTTTTATATTATATGTTCCAGTAAACAAAAATAATTCCATGTGATGGTTCTTTACCAGAATATTAATCTAGCTATCAGTGACCACCTCATATTCCTTATAAAATGATCTTATTTCTATATTTGCTATGAATTATTGCTAATACACACCTCCATCACTGTAGTATCTCGACCTTTTCCTATGTTTGTTAAGTAGTGAGGAATGCTCAGCTAGAACCTCCTGAAAAAATAGACTTAGTATACAGCAGACTTAGCTTTGAGGATTGCACTTCCTCCCTTAGTGTTGCCTCCATCCCACATTCTCTTTGTGCCTCTGTGGGAATGCTGTCTCTTCCCATTCTCCTGCCCTTGATTTTGAGTTGCGTACATTGTACAGTACTTTCAGTTCCTGCATTGGCTTTCCCACCTGTTGATCCTGCTTCCAAAATCAGCAAAATGAAAGCTACTATTCTGGACCACAGAAAGACAGCGGGTCACAGAACACAATTTTCACTTTCCTCGTACCAGTGAAACACCTGATTTACATTTCCATCTGGTAGCTGACACCACAGAAAGGGGTGTAAAATGCCACTATTTCAATCTAGAGGAACATTTTAACCCTGCTTTTGAACAGGTGCGAATTAGTACAGAAAGTGTAAGGCAGTGAGAACTGGCCTTCTGTTGACAATACTTGTAATGTATTCCTCAGGTGAGGAATAAAAGTGAGGAGGCAATGGAAAATAGTAAAAAAGCACCTGTTTCCTGTACACAGAAAGATGTACAACTGTTTATATTTATTTATTTTTTGCAAGTGTTTAAACTTTTAAACAAATTGACTTTGATAATGTTAGCGCTGCTCCTTTTTTTCCCTTTTTGTAAATAATCTCTCATGAGTATTTTGACTGGAAAGTTCATGGAGAAAGCAAGCGTGGCGGACTTTCTGTGAAAATCTAATTCTAAGAGTCACACCCCTATAGCCAGAGAAAAGGAAATCTGACTGTAAATTTCATGTCCAAAAAAAGCAGCTTGAGAATTTTAAATACTGAATACTTGAAAAGAACTACTTAAAAGCATAGCATTATAGAAAAATAAGGCTGGAAAGGACCTCAGAAGTCATATAGACCAACCTCCTGCTCAGGGCAGGATCAGCTCTGTCTTAACCAGTGAGAGCACACTTTTTTTGGTGGGTGTGCCACAAATTAATCCCATGCTGTCTCTGAATCCCACTCCAACCCCTTTACTCTGCCCATCTTCTCTGCTTTTTGTTCCCTGCCCTATCTGCTTTGGTGCTACCTGTCTCCTCCCTCATCTGCCATATGCCACATACCGAGGCTTCCTGTGTCACTAGTTGCACATGTGCCACTGGTTGGCCACCCCTGGTCTAGAGCATCCCAGGCATGTTTTTGTCTAACCTGTCATTAACAACAGTGGGAACAATTCTCATATGAAAAATTGATGCATAATGTTTGAAACATCAAACACATACTTTATCTTGTCCCAAGTAATGGGTTTACTTATTGGTAAACTACAGATAAAATATTTTTTGCTGGTATTATTTGGTGAGAAATATTGATTATATTATCATTGTCAACTTTCACTGGTATGTCATATCCTATTTATGTTCTTTGTAGTAGTCTAGGAATACAGCATATCAATCCTCCAAATTTCTAAGAAAATCCTGCAGAAGGAAGGTAGACATGCACCAGACTAAATGCATCAACCTAAATGCATGTAGACTAAATGCATCAGAGATGCATAAGCTTTCATGAACCACAGCTCAGTCCATCAGATGCTATGAAAGAACATGTACAGAACAAGCTAACAAAGAGCGATTTGAGTATAAAAGACAGGGAAGAGAGGGGCAATACTGAGAGAAGCAAACCAATGATTAACCTGTAGGAACAAAGGGGTAAAAAAAAATAGGTCCAAATAATGGGATAATGGGAGCCTGTAGTCTTGTTTAGACCATACTTAACACAATCCAGTGATGATTTCTTGTTCTGCAATTTTGCATTCAAATCAGCTTTTAAATTCCCACTGTTTCTGTGGTCAGTGATGGGATGTCCAGGAAAGCTAAAGTGTTCTACAACCAGCTTTTCATCAATTCATTGTTTTCATGAAAAATGGAGGGCTAGATGGGAAATTGCATGATGTGATGTTTATGATGCTGGAACTGACCCGCTTCCAAATCTGTTTTTTGGTTGTTTGTTTGTTTGGGTTGGGTTTTTTTTTGTTTTTTTTTTTGGGGGGGGGGGGGGGTTTGCGGGGTGTTATACTCCAGGCCATCTTCCTAGTAAAAATGAGGTAACGCCACTGCAGACTATAAAGATACACTGGAGTAAAACTAGAATGAATGAACAGGGAATCAAGCACTGAGTGTCTAGTCATACACAGGCTTTAGTAGGAACTGGACGCTCTTTAGCACCACTTGTATAGCATATTTCCAAGGTGGTGGACGACAGGATAAAATAAATGTTATTCCCTTTTGCCTTTCTTGCTCATCAAACTAGAGCTTATGAATCAGAGTGGATTTTATTGTGAATTCTTTTGGCCAAATTATTATTATAGTAAATCTCAACCAGGGTGTCATAGCATCCTGGGTTGCCATGTGATACTTTTAAGGGTCTTGAACGATATTAGCACTGTTAAGCATGCAAACACCTATACATGATTCACAAGGTAAACCCAGAGATTTCAAATAGGAGCCTATAGTGTTAAAAACACTCTGACTGGTTGTGGTGTTTCTGAGTTCTTTGCAACAGAAGAATTGCTTTATTATTTTTCTGTATTAAAAAAAAAAGAGTGAAAGCTAAGAGTGGGCATATTCTAAAGGGTACCTTGAGTCTTAAAAAGTTGAGAACCGCTGGATTATTACATGGTTGCCTCTGGTAAAGGGGATTCACTGGAAAGGACTTCCTGGTGATTTCCATATCCTTATGTACATGTCAAGACTTTCTCATATGGTAACTTTCCACCTCCCACATTTTGATATTCAATTATTGACAAGTCAGTATTTTTATCCTGGAAACGACATTGTCTACATACAGACTTACAGAATGCAAATAATGTGAGTGTTTTCTCATGAAACTACCTTGAAAATAAATGCAAGTGATAGAGAGGACAAAAACCATAGGGAGACACCTAATTCCAGATGTGAAACATTTGTTTCCTGTTTTTACATACAGAAAGTGTGGAAGCATTTAAGCCAAATGGAAGCCTGAGAGAAGGTATAGATGTGGGTAGTGCACCTGTAAAGCTGTTCAGCTGTACTAAGGGAGCTTGTATACCAATGTCACCTTTGATCATCCATACACCTTCAAAGACTTGGCTTGGCCCATTCTACCATCTGATGAAAATCAAGAGTCCATAACATGATTTGTGATCAAAGATCATTCAAAAGGAAGGAGAAAATTTCAATCCATATCTAAGATCCCCAAAGATATAGGTATGTGGAATATTTGAATCTTCTAATTATAATCTGGAGTTCAAGGCTGCCTGATATTGTTTATAAAATAAAGTCCTTGTATGATGCTTGAACACTGTCAATGAAAGGACCATCCAGAAGTACCCATGTATGTATCAAATGATGCTGTAATAATGGCTAGTGTGCCCTTATTGAAATGGAACTCTCCAACTTATATCTTCATGTATTATTCATGACTATATTATAGTTCCTTTAAAAAAGTATACCCTGAATCTGTAATATATAATGTAACATAGTAGAAACAAAATATACTTGTCTAACTATACAAGTAATGAAAAAAGGACAAGCAATGTATCTACGGCAAAGTGTTACATTATAGATTAGAACAACACAAATATATAGTAGTTCATCATTTGTTTCACTTCTGCTTGATGTAGTTGCTAAGAAACAAAACTGAAAAAAGCTCTTTTGAACCTGAAATCTCTTGGGAGCATGGTACTGTGTGGGTGCATTTGCACATGTGCTTAACTGCTCAGTAAACTAATTTGCTGAGGTGTAAAGCAGCACAGTCTACACGTGCAACACTATTAGATAGCAGAAAATTTATTTTCACTGCCTTAAGATAGCACTGTCAAGGACACTACTTTCTTACAGCAGTGAAAATAACTGCATATAAATGCATGTGTAAACCCTGACCCAGACCCTTGCCTGCCACCTAGTCACAGGACTCCACACTAGGGCACTCTTGTTTCCCAGTCAGCCCTTCTGCCTCCCGACGCTGCCTCCTGGAACCCAAGGCTGAATCCCTTGGGTCCACTGCCTGCCCTGGGCTGCTCCACCCTGGCTCAAACTACTGTGTTTCTGGTCACAGCATCTACACATGTGCCCTGGACTGCAGGAGTTTGAGCAGCTACATGTGCCATTCAGGCATGGCTGATGAACTCAGACTAGTAGGGCGGGTGGAGCATCCCACAGGAGTGGCGGAAGGATGGGGGTTTGCAGCCAGCTGGGAGCAGGGTGGGGTTTGCAGCTGGCCAGGAGTCGGGGGGGGAGGTTGCAGCCAGCTGGCCACTCCGGCCGGTAGCAGGGAGGCTACAACCCCCTCCTTCCCCCCCACTCCTGGCCAGCTGCAACCCCCGCTCCCCTCTCCCAACCTGCACTACCGGCGGGCTGCAAAGCTCTCCCACCACCCCCTCCCACTCCCATGTGATGCTCCACCCTCCCCACCAGTCTGAGTTCACCAGCCGTGCCTGGTGCCATTAAGGCACTGTGATAAACTGTGGTGGAAACTTCCCTGTGGTTTATCCTATCACCTTAATGGCATATGTGGATTGCACCCTGTGTATCTATACGTGCTTTTAATGTGCTTTAGGCTTACTATGCAATAAAATACTGCACAATAATCCTTCCCTGGGAGCATGTCTACATGTGCACCCTGTTGGGAGCAACCCACTACAGGACTGCTTCTGCCCTGCTCTTTCCCCTGCAGCAGCCACGGAGAGTTCCAGGCTCCCCCGGGTGCTATCTCAGGGGTTGGCAAGGGGCACATGGGTGATCTTGATGTGCCCAAGGCCAGGAAAGCTCTGTTGGCTGCAGTGGCAACTGTCTCCTGGCCCTGTGCATATTGAGACAGGACCTGATGTGCATGGGGCTGGGAGATAGCCCTCCTGGCCCCATGCACATTGGGACACACTGCTGCTAGTTGGGGCTTCCCTACCCTGCAGGGGGTTCACTAAGAGCTTTTCCAGGTATGGGGCAGCTGCTGGTGAACCTCCTGCTGGGTAGGCCCCTCTGCTCAGTGGGGAGCTGCCCAGGAACTGTCCTGCAAGCAGGGCAGCTTCTGGCAAGCCCTGTGCCCTCCCGCTTGGCAGGGGGCTCGCTGGCACCTGCCCTACTTGCGTGACAGTTCCCAGCCAGCCCGCTGATGAGCAGGGGGGCATGAGGCTTGCTGGCAGTTGCCCTGCTTGGGTTCCCAGCCTCTGCTTGCCCCCTGGAGCAGCTCTGTGCCATGCTTACTCTCTGGAGTTCCCAGTTCCATGCTGAGAGTCGCGAGCCTAGTCAGGGGACAGAGACCACCCCAGTCCCAGTGCTGATAGGCTCCTGGCTCCTGGGGAAGTCAGGACCTGAGTAGCACCAGGACTGGGAATAGAGAGCTCCCCATCCCCTGTGGCTCCCTGCTACCTAGGCTGACCATGAGCAATTTTTTTCCTAGTCAGTGCCTACATATGCACTACTGTACAGTTGCTACTGTGTAGTTAATCCAGTGCCTGTATTTACAGGTACTAGTTAACTGTGGAGTAGCTTAAATTACTGCATAGTAAATGTTGCGCATGTGTAGATTGTGATGCTGTACTGCACAGTAGATTAAAGTACTGTGCAGTAAATAATCTCATGTAGATGCACCCAGTATGTAGTAAAAACCCCTTTTTAATGAAAAATTAAACTATGGGCCAAGAGAAGCTGAGGTTTATTCGTATTCTGTGTTTTCCAGACCACTATCCCTGAGCCAAGCTACAGTAGTGGTAACAGCTATCTAAGCAATATTAGGTAGTTTTGAGCTGAAGTATTGACAGCTGCTTGTTTGAATAATAATTATATCTACTGAGTTGTATTTTAGTTTTAGGCTATAGTCATGAAATTACTGAAATTATACCTTGTAGCCAGACATTATTAAGCCATTTCTGTATCTTTGTGTTTCTAAGAATTATGGGTCAGATCATATGCCACTTATTATTCATATTATTGTAGTGGCACTTAGGCTATATGTTTATAATGCAGCAGTAGTATGGCTCAGTTAGGCTTCTTTGGAAGCACACCCCACTTCAACATGCACACTCCAAATGATGTGCATCTGCCCCCCACCTGCGACTGCTCTTAAGCATGCTGAGGGCAAGGTCTCAAGAGAAACCCCAGAAGCATGACCCAGAGGAGCCTCCCTGGCACATTTCCAGGTTAGAAGGACATCATTGGTAGTGTATGGATAAGGAGTGGGGAGGGCATCCTAGCCAGGACACACTGCCAAATGTCAAATGCTAAATTCTTTCAGAAGTGGCTAAAAACTATAAAAGGTCCTGGGATGATGTCAGGTTTCATCAAGTGTTGGACTTTTCCCAACTCCTCAATTTAAGGTTATAATACTGCAGTGTAGTTGTATTCTTAGTGCTATCCATTACTACCCTGCTTGATACTCAAAAAGCTGATGATCCATCTGCTTGTTTTTTCATTTTAGGCTCAAGATAAAAATCACTAGAAGTGGTGAGGAGGAGGAAGACCCACCCACCTTTTTATATTCATATTTTTTCAGGCACACTTCACTCAGATACTTTAGGTGAGTGCTTAACAGATGGATTAGGATCTGGCTTTCTATGCCTGTCTGAAGAGACAGAGGTAATTTTGTTCTCACAGTTACTGCACCCTTTTACAAAGAAGGCAGCTTCACAGTGGTCTGTCAGATTTGTCTTTTAGTGGTGATGGTTGCTCTTTTCCTTTGTTTAAAATAAGTTCATTTAGACTGGAAATGCAGAGTATTTTTCTCTTTGTAGATATCAACTAATGCTTATACAAAGCCTTTAAGAAGTAGAAGTCAATTAAGAGTTGATGCTGAACCAATATGAGGGCATCATTTAAGAACAAAAGATATTTCTTCTGATATTTGTAAAATTATAAACAACTTTTCTGACCCCAACATTGAAACTGCAACCCTGAAAAAAAATCTAGAATGCCCAGGAAATCATATTAAGCAATAGTTTTAGATTAGCATTCTGTTTTCTGTTTTGCTGATAAAATTTTAAAGAAAAAATAGTTGCTGGAAAAGAACTGCACTCAGAAAAATTGTATTCCTCACTGTTAATTCTACAAATTCAATCTTCAGCTACAGATGGTTGGTCACATGGTGAGTGATATTATAAATATAGTAGCAGTTTCCACTGGCTGATTTCACTAATAAAAAACTGAAGAAAGCAGCTAACTGGCTGGTCACTTATAGTTGTATACTGAAAGATACAGAGAAGTACCAAGCATCTCCCATTGAAATGTTTCTTATGTATATGAGGGCTAGTAAAGCTCCTGAGAAATCCATGTGCTGAGCTTAAACTATTAGAGGCTGGGCCTTGGAGAATGGCTAAAATACAAGCAGATAATAACACAGATACATAATAAATAATAAATTAACTCTGGAAGAAGTAAAGGCTGGGAATCTCTTATTCCCTGCACTAAGATGTTCTAAAAACACTGAACTGGCTCTACATTATCTCCACAGAGAACCTATCTATGCAGAAGGGGGAGTTGGATCTCCTGCTTTACCTTACTTGCTGATGTACTCTTTGCTGGAGTTCATCATGGATAGATCTCTACGGAGTCCAGGAGTAAAGGTCAGATATGAAACAAAGGAAGGTGTCACAACCTGTGAGACCCTTTCTTACAGAGGCTATGCATCATAGGCTCTATATTTCCTCCCATGCTTGCTTCTGTTGGACAGAACCAGTGACATCAAGACTTTTGTAGGGAGGATAGGAAAAGCAGCAGAGTATCAACATTTTCTTCCAAGCTGTCTTAACTCTAGTGGGAAAAGTTTCATTCTTCATGGATGTTGGTTTTTAACCCTAGTAAAGTCCAGTGGTTCCAAGCTTGTTTGTTATGGACACAAACTAGCATGGAATTCTTTATTTGGAAAACTACTTCTGCCCCACAAAAAAATTCCTGTGATAGTAATCTGGATTGCCTAGCAAAATAAAGTTCCTCCTCTTAACATAACCATTCCACAAGGGAGTAAAAAGTGATTAGCTGGAGATAATTCCTCAAAGGGCCTATAACAGGGTGAGCTGTCTCTTTAAGAAGGAACAGTCAGACCTATTGAATAAGTCTAGTTGTGAGGCATATGGATAAGTAGGAATTGACCCACTGGAGTTTTAAAAGTTCCCAGAAGAGTAACCAGGAGAGAGGAGGAAGTCAGCTGCTTGTGAAACAGTACACTGCAAGGAAAGGCTAGGCTGGTATGCTGGGACCATAGCCAAAGGGGCTTCCCTTCTCAGGCCTGGGACACAGCAGAAGGTTTGGTTCTGTTTGATTGTTTAAAAGACACTGATTTACTTGGGAAGACTGGCTGAGAAGCTCCTCTGAGAGTGAATCCACTTGAAGAACTAAGCAACCCACTTACAGGGCCATTCAAATATCAGTGTAATTCAGATATCTCTGTAAAAGGGGAATTTGCTTCAGCAAGGAAACATGTCTCACTTATCAGTCAAATAGAAAGACTTTTCTAGGCTAGATTTGTAGTATAGACTTCTGTGAAGGCTGCCATGGTGGTGGTAGGTGTGATGAGGTATGATTTGCAGTTGCTGTACCTATGGCAGAGAAACCCCTCATGTATTCCTTTGGTATTCTTGTAGTGGTTACACACTCCAAGAGCAGACATAGCCTTAGATTCCCACATAGAGCTTTAGATTTCACAAGTGCTTCAGTAAGAAGGATTATTGTGAGGGAATAACATGAGCAAATCAATATGCTGACAAAAGTATTTCAATAAATGTGTAAGTGGATTGCATCATTAAGCAAAAACTGTTCTTTCGATTTGTAAGAAAAAGCTGTATAGGCAAGAGAAGACAGTTTAATCAAATTTGCAATTCTATCAAGGAAAGTAAGGAAGAAAATGTATTTTTGTCATTTTAAAGGATTTTAAATAATTTCTAGGGAGGGCACAGATCTAACAGTCATCACTGCAGTTATGATCTAAGTAAGATCCCTAAGACTAGACTTGACCCCTTTGAAGCCATCAACATAACTTCTGTCCAAGGTTAAAAGCCACTAGCTACCTTTTCATTATTGTTGCACAATTTATCACAAAAAAGGGAAGGGAACCTAATAAATGTCTGGAGGCCATCTGCCAGTCTTTTCAAACAAAAAAATGGAAAGCCCGATAGTAAATGCTAAAATCTGTAAATTTACAATGGGCCAGGACCTATACTGAAATCCATTTAAGAGTAATACATTGAAATTGTCACATTGAAAATGCAGCTTTATATCAGGAGGAATCGATGCATCCAGACAGCTTCAGTTTTAACTGGGTTCTTGCTCTTAAAAAACATAACAAAACAAAAAGCCCAACTGAACTACATAAGTTGTGTTAAAAATTATAGAGAAATTGTTGCTGCTGAATAGGTTCACCACGGATCCAATATATTGTCAGAAGAAGTTTAACAGTGACAATCCTATTCACATCATCTTGGGAATAGTTTCTGTACCTGACCCTGAGCTCATCTGCCAAAATTTTTGGGTTTGCATCATGGCTGACTGGTACCACCTTAGTCAGGAGGGGCACATGGCCCCCAGCAACCAGTCAGCAACCGGGAAGGGGCGGGGGCGGGTTACCCCGTTGCCAATTACGCCAACCAGGAAGTGGCCACGGCGCTCCCGGAAGTGGCTGCGGCACTTCATCTGGTGCTCCCAGGGGTGGCACCGGCGCTCCTGCCTGCTCCCCCTGCCCATCACCTAAGTAGAGAGTGCAGCCTGTCAGGGGGGGCACCAATGCTCTCAGGGGGTGCATATGCACTCCCGTGCACTCCCTATGCATTGTCATTGGTTTGCATGTTATATTTTTTTAATTGTTTTTTTTTCCAGCATTTTTCTTTCCTAGGTTGAGGTACCAAAAAAATCACAGAAGTAAAAGGAGAACCTTCTTTACTGGAGAAACAGTGAAGCTTATGCACAGGGATGTCAGATGCACAATATAAACTGAAAACCAGAGATGTTTCCCCTTTAATTTTTCAATTGTTGGAATCTTAGTTTTTACTTGTAGTTATAGTAAGTTTCAAAATATTTAGATAGAAGCAGTATAGTCTTGCAGTAAACACCATTTCTTTAAGAATCCAAAGTTTTGTGGCTCTGATTTCAACAAGGTAGTTGTCCTCTGCCTACTTTATGCATAGGTGGTGGGTTTAAGGGACCAGTTATATGCTTAAAGTTAGATACATGGGGAGATATTGGCAGAACTGGGGATTATGTGAGGTCAATGGAAAGAAGGTAGTGTGTGTTTTGAGCTTTCTCCCCTTTCTTTTTTCAAACTTTGTCTAACACAAAGTAAGTAAAAAGTTTTTCAATTTTAAAATAAAATCAAAAGGGTGACACACCTTCCTTTAACCCTGTGGTTTTAGATCTTTTTAGACTTGAGGCACCCCTTGTTTGACTCAAGGCACCCCTCTATAACTTGACAGAGGGTGCACCGGCGCTCTGAGGGAGTGCACATGCACCCGCTATGCATCTCCCCTGACCAGGCGCATGTTTAAATGGCATGCCCAGGAGCAATAACGTCCAAAGCAATAAGCTTCAGAGTTTATTTATGCACAGTAATAGCACATGTAGATACACTCACAGTGCTCACTTACTTGCAGAGGGGCTGGGCAGCAGAGATAGGACAGCAGAGCTTAAGCCTGCACTTATCTCCTCACACCTGCTCAACTTCCCTCACCCCCTGGTACCCTTTAGACCCTGGTTGAGAATCACGGCTTTAACCCTTTACTTCAAGTGAAATTCAGGAAGTCCATACAGGCATTAGGTCTGGAATCAGGCTCAAGTACCAATGTCTCAGCTAGGATAGCTGATGGGTGGTACTGCCCCTCCATTGCTGCAGAAGGATTGTTGGCTGTTGTTCCATTTAATAATTCCAGCTAAATGCTCCCATACCTGATAGTCTATTATGAGCCAAAAGATATGCCCACCTTTCCAACACACAATAACTGCAAAGAACAGCTTAAAATGCTGAAAGGCTACATCAGCGCTTCCATAATTGTCTTCTGTAACCCTCCCATAAAGTGATGACTACTGTATTGCCATATGATATTACCATCAATAAGCCATGGTAAAGATCATCCTTGAATCAAGGGATTGTCGCTGCCACTGATTACCATATATCAGACAGAATGGAAGACATGCCTTTGAATTTCCCTGTTTAATATTTACGTAACTAAGATGTCAAATGGCACTTTTAAACATATTTACATCTAAATGTAAATAACACCAGTGGCATAAGTGTAGAGCAGGCATCATTTAAAACAGACACAGGAAATGCTGGAATAAGAATAGGTTTTTAATGGGCTGTTGTTTGCTATGCTGCAAGTTTAATTACATTGATAGTTTCAAAAATAGCAATAATGCTTAGCATTCTTGTTGTACTTTACATTTTTGAAGTGCTGTACAAATATTAGTTGCTCATTATTCATTTCTTGGTAGTAAAACTGTTCATTAGCTGTGTGATATGAATATTGTATCACTGGCCTCTACAAGCAGAGTAAGAACATATTAGGCAAGATGTGAGAGAAAGTTATGCTTAATCAAATGCAGTTGGTATAGTAAAAGACGAAATAAGTTGGCTAGATTTAGTAACATCATGTAAGAATATAAGGGTGAAGCTGAGAACTTAAGTACTTTCAGTGCTCTCTCAATAAACTCTCCCATGGCAAAACTACTCTTACCCAAAAAGGGTAATTTATTAAAGAGTAAAAGCCATTGCTTTTTCCTGCTCTGGGACCAATTAAAAAAAAAAACTCCAAACCCTAGTATTTTCTTTTAAAGTGAGGAACTGAACAATTCCCTTGCAATTCCCTCCCATCTGTTGTTTGTGTACAGTTGCAAACAAAGCTTACTTCCTAAAATTTTGACTTATTCTCCACATAATAATATTTTGCTTTTGTAAAGTTATTTTTGTCCTAAATTTATTTTCAGACTTAAACTATAAAACAGAATACCTTCCAGAATACCTTCCAGAGCCACATCCAGAGTTCATACACAATAATAGCTTAACAGATCACTTCTAAAATGTCCTACTGTGGAAATGTGTGACTTTACTTTGTCAGTGTGTGTAAAATCAAACCTATTTTCAAGAATTATGTTAATCACATTACTTAATTAGTTTACAAATAATTACTTGACACTTGCAGTCTGCAGCCAGATGTTTTGGCAGCTGAGACAGAAGAATTAATCATAAATAAACCCACATTTTTTCATTATAGTAAAACCAAAAATGCTGTTTCTTTCTATTTTGTTTCCTGCTCCCCTTCCCATTTCTTTCTTGATATTTTCCCTCAGGCATTGTGGGTTTCTTTTTTTCCTCCCATTTAAAATAAAAAGTCCTATATTTTAATCTCTTTCTAACATGATATTATTTGTGTCATTTGTCTCATGTACTTTTCCTTGTCCCTAAATGCTTCTTTTTGTCCTTTTTTTTAGGTCTTACCTTAGCTTTTTCACACCCAAATTCAGGACGTACAAACAGATAATTTTAAGTAGGAAAGAACTCCCACTAAAGTCAAAGGCCACAAGCATCCTTAATTATTTTTCTGGAATTGAACCCTTTTGCTTCAAAACCTGTCTTTTTTATCAGGTACCCAACCTCCTCCAATTTTTCTATCGGTCATTTTCTTTTCTTTAGTTCCTTTAGTTTTGTCCTTCTTCCCTCACTTTTCTCTCTCCCTCTTCTAGTTCCCCCTCATCCCACTTTCAGGTCTTGCTCCCTTGCATGCCTCTCAGTCCTGCCTCAAACAGTTTTTTTTTCTCTCTCTCTCTCTCTAGCTCTCCCTTATTGTGCCCTTTGGCTGCTTTCAGAGAGTCATAGTAAGTGAAGGCAACAAAGCTGCAACCAGCTTTGCCAGAATCCAGAGGACTTACAACAGTCCTGCCTGGGCACATCTACACATGCAATTAATGGACTTAAATAAACTCTGGGTCTTATTGCTTATTCCTACAAAGTTTATTGTTCCTTGGTGTGCTGTTTGAATACGCACCCTAGAGCAATAAACTCTGGCACAATAAGCACCAGAGTTTATTCATGTGCAGCACGTTGAGCTGGGTCGGAGCAGACTTGGGTGGCAGGGAGACCAGGGAAGTCAGCCTGTCAGCCTGGGGCTGCTCCCTCCCACTTAACATGCTGCAGAGTGGCTGGCTGGGGCATGAAGGTACTAAAGTGTGGGGCTAGCCACCAGGCAGCCCCTGCACTAAAGTATCCTCATGCCCCAGCCAGCAAATTAGAAATTAGAAAATTAGTGTATTCCAGCCTAATAAGGTCACAAGTGTAGATGTGCGATGTTTACTGAGCAGCTAATTAGTCAACTGCAGTAAATGTCTCAGACGCGCCCCCTGACTGATCAGGCGAATGGAAGTCATTAGTTATAGCCCCATTCTTTTGTCACTGTTGTAGGCTCAGTGTGAGTGATCATTCAAGTAGGATCCATGTTGATGTCCCTCCTTTCCCAGAAGAAGGACTGGTACATGGCTTGTTTGTACTTGCTGAGGGCACCCCAGACCAAGGAGGCTGTACAGCAGGGATATCTGCTGCTCTGAGCCAAAAAATCCAATGAATGTCAGCTCATACAAGGGTGTAGGTTGTAGCCATGTTGGTCTAACAACATAGGGAGACAAGGTTCTTTGGGTAAATTTGATATCTTTTATTAGACCAACTCAAATAGTTGGAAAAATTATTCTTCTTTCCAAGCTTTTGGGCACAAATACCCTTTATCAGGCTGAGGAAGCATCTGCAGTTGGTGTGTGGTCTTCTTAGATGGAATGAATAGTAAAGAAGCCAGAGGCTGGTATGCATGCAAGAAATGCATGACTGGCTTTCTTTTTTTTATTTGGTGTGAAGAAAGTGTAGTGAGTAGTAGCAATGTATGATCTTTCAGAGAGGAGGTTCTATTTTTATCATAGGACTCTCCTTCTGTCTTGTTATGCAGCAAGGTTAATAGAAGTATTATCAATGCATAGATTTTGTGCTGGCAATTCTATGTATTGGCAAATGACTAATATCAAATTCATATCTTCTAAGGACTGTAGAATTTTTAGAACAATTTTATGAGGTAAATACCCCTAAAGTGTTGTTTTTTTTCTGGTTGCAGAGATGGAGAAACTTGGAGAGGCTGGCACTGGCACTCATCATAGCAAGGTTCTGTCTGAATTGTGACACTTGATGGGATCTCAGCCAGGAATGGCTCAACCATGAGCTCTAGAAAAAAACTGTGGATATTAAAGCTGCGCATCTCTGATTCATTTTGCCTAGACATTGCACCTCTTCCCTGCCTTCTGGGGATATAAAAGCAAATTAAGATCTCCTTAGGAGTCACAGGAGTTACTTTGGATCTGCTCTGCTGTAACAAAGTAGAATTTGACCCAGAAACCTTGATGTATTTGAGTTTCCACTTTGGACAGGAACTCTGAAATTCAGGAAAGAGTTTCATATTTCCCTACATACCTTTCCAGTATTTTCTTCTCCCTCTCAAAGCAATGCAGGAGACCCTTAAACACTCTGCCATAATCATATTCCTGAGACTGACAGTTTTAGTTGAGTGAAAACCTGAGCCCTTGATAGAGTACTTCATGTTTCTCTAGGCATCGGTATTATTTATTGTCTAAAATCTTTTATTGGATAGTTTAAATCTCTTTCTCCAAGGACAAGGGTTGGATTACTGACCATTACAGCAACAA
Source organism: Alligator sinensis (assembly GCF_000455745.1). Lineage (NCBI taxonomy): Eukaryota > Metazoa > Chordata > Crocodylia > Alligatoridae > Alligator > Alligator sinensis. Next base: position 817,574 of record NW_005842628.1, on the reverse strand, counting down.
ATGGTCACCTGACTGCACCAAGAACTTGTTTTCTTTAGGTTCCGTGCTTATTCTTTTTATTTTAAAGTTACAAAAGAGCAGTGATACTGGTGTTTTTTGTGTGTAGACAATTTCAACAACTCATTTTATCAATGTGCTGAATATGTGCAATGCTGAATATGGAACTGTCAAAGAAGAAAGAGTCTCTCTTATTCTGCATGCACTCAAAGTCAAGTGTACAGTTATACAAGCAGACAGCACAGTTGTGCTTGATATTCAGACATACATTTCATGAAAAAAGTGATTTTTTTTAAATTCTTTTTTTTTAGAGAATGATTTGAGAGAGGAATGAGAAAGATTTGAAAATTGGGCAGTTCTTCCAAGCATGAATCTTGGTGCAGAAGAATGCACAGAGTTGATATTGGGCAAGGAAAATCAAATTCTGACTGAGTCTGGTCCTATTCATTGCACGAGAGAAGTCCCATTTTCACATCAGTGGGAATGAGATTTGTTCATCCATTTCCTCTCTTAGCAATACAAAAATGAGAAGCTTTGAAGAAGGTTGGTCTTTGATTTCAGTAATAGGCTTTGGATCAGGCCCTTAATCTTCTTACCACCCAGGTGCCAGCTAGGTATTTTTTTAAGAAACACTTCTCTGGAAAGAGGAGGCTCCTCCTGCTGTTTCAAGCTAGCTAAGTAGATTTCTGAATGTTTTATTCCAGGGAAGCTTTTGGCCACATCAATTTCCTCTTTCTTTCTGCATCTAATAGGGGCAGCAGAACAGTAACTCATGGAGAATGCAGTAAACTTAGGGTCTGGCTTCTTTTAGCAATGCATAGATAAAAGTGTCTGTGGTCTAGCTGTTTTCTACCACTGCTTGCTTTGGCTTGTGGATATTGGGTTAAATTAGATTCTGTCATAATAAAAAATATAAAATACATGCTTTAAACTAAAAAAAACCCAAACCCACAGAATGTGCAGAGCAGTGATTCTCAGCCAGGTGCTGTGAGATCCTTTTAAGTATATTATGCAATATTAGGTGTGCAAACACTAAGTAAGCCCAGAGATTTCAAATAGGAATCCCTAGTGTCAAAAACATTCTGACCTGTTGTGATCTTTCTGAGTTCCTTGCAATGGGAGAATTGCTCTAGTATTTTTCCATTATCAAAAAATGAGTGAAAGCTAAGAGCTGTCATTTTCCAAGGGGGTGCCCTGAGTCTAAAGAGGTTGAGAACCACTGGAGGAGAGAAACTAAATGCTTGTCTTTATTTATTTTTTTAATTAAAAAAATGAACTGAGGCTGTGTTAAATATTTAGGACCCAAATTGAACTGTGGTGTCCTTTCAAAGCAAGTTTCAAAGGCCAGTCATTCAACAGCCTGTTTGGCTGCCTTAGATACCCTTGGTGTTAGATTTAGATGTTATATTTCAGGGTAAAGTTAGAGTTAAATGTCCGGTTAAATGTATAAATCATAGAATCATAGGAAATTAGGGTTGGAAGGGATCTCAGAATGTCACCAAGTCCAACCCCCTGCTCAAAGCAAGACCATTCCCAACCAGATCATTTCAGCCAAGGTTTTGTCTAGCTGGGTCTTAAAATCCTCCAAGGGTGGAGATTCTACCACCTCTCTGGGTAACCTGTTCTAGTGCTTTACTACCCTTTTAGTAAAGGTTAGGTTAGATAAAGATTTTCCTAATATCTAAGCTAAACTTCCCTTGCTGCAATGTGAGACCACTGCTTTATGTTCTGTCACCTGCCCCCACTAAAAATGGCCTACCTCCATCCTCTTTTGAACCCCGCTTCAGGTAGTTGAAAGCTGCTCTCAAATCCCTCCGCAGTCTTCTATTTGCAGACTAAATAAGCCCAGTTCCCTCAGCCTCTCCTCAGAAGTCATGTGCCCCAGCCCCCTCACCATTTTTGTTGCCCTCTGCTGGACTGTCTCCAACTTGTCCACATCCTTTCTGTAGTGGGGGCCCAAAACTGGGCACAGTACTTCAGATGTGGCCTCACCAGTGCTGAAGAGAGGGGAATAATCACTTCCCTCAATCTGCTGGCAACGCACCTACCAGTGCAGCCCAGTATGCTGTTAGCCTTCTTCACAAAGGCACACTGGTAGCTCCTATTCAGCTTCCTGTCCCCTGTAACTCCCATGTCCTTTTCTGCAGAGCTGCTGCTTAGCCCGTCAGTCCCTGGCCTGTACCGATGAATGGGATTGTTCTGCCCTAAATGCAGGACTTTGAAGTTGTTCTTATGTGCAACAAGTGACCCAACTCGATGGTGGTGGGTTTCAAAGCCAGCCCTTCAGCTTTCTGCATGACTGCCCTAGCCTCTCTTAATGTTAAAGTTGCGTTTCAGGTTAAACTCCAGCATTAAATGTCTCCTGAAATGTATGACTGTGCAACAACTCAGCACATTCAATGGCGGGGGGGCCTTTCAAGGCCAGCTTCAAAGGGCAGTCCTTCATGAGATCGCCTTAGCCTCCCTCAGTGTCAGACTCAGACATTCCCTTTCAGGCTCCGTTTGGTGCTAAATGCCCAGTGACCTGGCAACTAAAGCAGTGGTTCTCAACCCGGGACTTGCGACGCAAAAGGAGAAGAGTGGCAAGAACATCCAAAAGGGTCACGAACAAACTTTAAAAATGGATTGTCCTTTAAAGCAGAGAAACATGGGAAACCCGTGGCTTTTCCCTCGCAGCCTGCCAAAGGGCTGCTTGGGGCCAGCCAGGCCGCACACACCTGTGCCACACAATGGGTGGCTGGGGGCCGTTGGCGACACGGAAGGGGTGCATGGGTGCATGTGGCAGTGCACCCCGAGAGAACCG
>NW_005842628.1:814355-814743 GCF_000455745.1 Alligator sinensis | reverse complement strand
TGTGGGGCGGCCCCCCCGGAGACACCCGCCGCTGCTGGCGGTCGGTGTCTGCAGGTGGTCGCCAATTGCAGCTCAGTGCTGGCCACCCTCCTCACTGCCGCCACCGCCTGTGGGCAGTTCACACTGGTGCCACTGGGTCAAGACTGACCATGGCTGTTTACAACTGGGGCCCGGTCCCCCCCAAAAAAAGGCTTGAAGTAAAGCAGGGAGCGGTCTCATGCAGGGGCAGCGGCGCGGCGGAAGGGGCCGCTTGGGGGCGATCTTCTGCAAGGAATCTTCCCCCTCCGTAAACTTCGGCAAACTTCCCCCGCTCCTGCGGCGGTGTCGGGGGCACTGCCGTGCGGACTGCGGCCCCCCGCGCGCGGGGAGGGGTGGCGCCGAGCGGGGC
>NW_005842628.1:802847-813654 GCF_000455745.1 Alligator sinensis | reverse complement strand
CCCCTTGTCCCTTGTCCCTGCCCCGCCACAGGCAGGGACACATGCCCCCTGCACATGCCCCCCCCACGCACACATGTGCTCCCTACGCACACAAGCACACTGCACACACACCCTCAACACACACGTGCACCCAGCGCACGCGCACCCCCCCCCTACACATACACACATGTGCCTGACACACGTGTGCCGGTTGTGCATGCGCCTTGTACACACACACTCTGCCCACACATGCCCTGCACGTGCACCCGATGCACACGCGCACCCTACATGCACATGTGCTACACCCACCTACACCCCTACAAGCATCCTACATGCACACATTCATGCGTTCTGTATGCACGCGTACATGCATCCTACACACATGTATGTGCATCCTACACCCCCCTTACACGCACCCTGCACGCACATGCACGCGCACACACACGTGCATGCACATGCACACACACCACACACTCCTTTCCTCCCAGAGGTGAATTCTCCTCCCCATCAGGGCCCTGCTGTCATTCTTCCCTTGCCAGTCCTTGCTTTGCAACCCCTTTGCTTGCCCACAGCCGAGGGAGGCCTTAGAATTGCTGCACGGGACAGGTGTGAGCAACTCCCGCCAAAGTTGCCTGAGAAGGGGAAGAGGACCCAGCAGGATGGGGATGGGGGCTGCTGGCAACACTTGGGCAGTGCCCGCCTGAGCCTGGCTGTCCCTTGCCTGGGCAGAGCTCACATATCAGCATGGGGTGGCACAATTAATTTCTCTCCCTGCGGATGCTGCCTCATGCAGCTCGCAGAGGTTGTTTGCTGTTGCTCTTGGCCTTCCTCAGCCTCTAAGGACCCCCTTGGCTTTAGGCTTTGTGGAAAAGTAGAGCCTTTTTGGTGTCAGCTTACCAGGGCGCCTAAAGTGACTAGTCTCTGAGGGCAGTGTGCTTGAGGCAGGCGTAGACAATAGCGGCTAAATGTGAAGGTTTTGAAACGCAGCCGTGGGTACTGCACGCTCCCAAACTGTTATAATACCGTGCTGCATAATGAGCTTGCTTAGGAAAAGAAAAACCAACAAGGAACGTGCTTTGGCATCTCATTGCAAGTCGTGTCGGTTTGGCTTGTCTCTGCTGTTAGATTTGAAGGTACATGTAGCTGTATGGATGTGTCATTCTGTACCCTAGCCTATGGAAGTGTCATTCGGTACCAAAATAGCTGTTCTAGACTATTACCATTGCTGTATCACTTTGTTGTTTAAACAAGATTTTTAAAAGAAACTGATTTCCCGACATGATTTGTAAACCCTGTATACAAGTCTATTTTGCCACAATCAGGAGTCAATTTGGGGACCCCTTGTAAGTTTCTTTGTGTTTTGGGCTGTGGCTTGGAAGATGTGTGAGAATATTATTTCCTAAGTTGTTCCTAGACAAAATGTATGAGACCAGTCTTGCTGTCATTTGAAGTAAAAATAGGGAGTACTTCCATGCAGTATAATGTAATAGGAGCATCACTCAGGATTGATGCTTGGCTGCTGCGAAGGAAAGTGTCTGATTTGCTGGTGTCACACCTACTTTTGCTGTTGTGTAATTGAATGCATGAGTCAGGAAGGATGGAGATTTGGCTTCTGAATGCTTGAAGTTTCTCTCCGGGCCCCCTGGCTACTGAAATAATTTCCTTGTGTAAAGAGCATCCCTGAGCGGCACTAAAGTGCCAGGCCGTGGCAGAGGGAGGCATAGCAGGGCGTTGCTGTGTCTTGTTGATATTTAGTTGCTTGACTATCCCAGTGGAGCTGTAGGCTTTAAAACATATCTTTAGATTGAAAATCAAGCAGCTCTCAATTATGACAGAGTTTGATATGGCTCCCAGACTGAAGGAATACAAAAGGTGAATTAAAACCTCTTCTCACCAATCCCTCCAGCTCCCTGAAGCATGTGTCAGCTGTAGTTGAGGACCTAGCTCTGTGTCTCCCTTGTTACATAGGATAACTACTTAGGAAACATTTACTTAGTCCATTAATCCTTCAGTTAAGGGTAATCTTATTAGTTTTTTCTTCAGTTTGTGGGGTGGGATAAATCCAACTGCACACACATTCAAAATCAACCTCCCCTTCAGAACCATGATCCCCAGTAGAGTGTAACTCATTTACTACATAAAAATAAAATTGTACTTGTTGTACAATATTGCAGTGCATGTTAGAAGGAACTTGCAATCAGCTGTCCGATCTCGCTCCTTTTGAAATCAGTGGCAGGGGTTTTAGTGATTTACATGAGAATGGGATTAATTCCTCCCTGTTGTTCAATATTATGTAATTTGATATAAAAAATGTAATTTGACTCTTTACTAGAAGGTCTTGGAAAAGAAGCAGCTGAAGAATTAGAGTTGTTTCTTACCTCTAATGTCATATATTTAAAGATGCATGCAATTACTTTCTAAAGCTACATAGAGTCTGTTTGACCATATTTTACTATGCAGCCAGACAGAAGGTCAGGGCTGAGGTTTCCTGTGAAGTTTTGTAGCCCTAATAGACATTTCAGTTAGTTAATTTTCTTTTTTTCTGACAAAAGTGAGTGAGGCTTTCCTTGGGACTCATTCCAGGGTTTTGAAGTTGTGCCTGCAGGAAATGATGGGGAATTTTGTAAGTGTGTGGGGTTTTTGGTTGGTTCTTTTTTGATAAGTGGTAGTGTAAGAGTGATGTGGTTGCTGTGATGGTCCAGAAAGACAAGGATTTCTTAGGATGCTATCTTCTATTGGAACCAAATGTGTAGTTGGGATAGCATTAGACAAGCTTTTCAGTGCAAGACCTGCATTTGAAAGCTTGTCCCACCTCTTTAACTGGACCAATTGTGTAGTTGGGATGGATATTACCCTAAGAAATCCTTAACTTTTGATTTTTGTTTTTATTTGTAATAATTGCCAGTTTGAAATTTGACTGTGAAGTATGGTTTTTTTTTTTTCTAATTTTTTTAGGAGGGATGGGGAGAAGATAGGTCTTTATATATTAGGTAACATATGGTACCTTGATGATCTAGTATTTTAATGATCCCTACTAATTTACTTTAAAAAATAGCCCTCCATCTTTAGGAACTATTCAATTACTTAAGGATAGGCATGTTACTTCATGATTTCAGAGTAACTCTGTGACCATACTTTATGAATTATATAGCTAAAAATACTGTATACACTGATTATGAAACTCCTTTGATCATCTGAATATGTTTTGATTGGGAATACTGTTCTTATGGAAACTGGGAACCACTGTGGGCCCTGAACAAGGTTATACAAATATATAATAAACCGGCATGTCTACCATGAAGAATTCATAATCTAAGGCCAGGTACAGACATTACACTTTTACCGGTACAAGTGATCGGAAACTGGTCTACACCCATAACAGAACAGAAGTTCAGCACACATAGACTGGTTTAAAAATGTCTGGTCTAAGCACACATAGACAGCATGGACAGACTGGTCTAAGATTTGCCCCCCTTCCCAAGGACAAATGTGTGTTCTGTTCGCTACGATCTAAACTTCATTGATTACAGAAAACTGTGTAACTTTAGATTGATTCTGCCTTGGGCTTTTTGAATGTCTGTAACTTGCATAAGTGAAACAAGATGCACTAGGTGAGTGTGGTACACAAGTTTGTGAAAGGGAGACTAAAATAACTGTAACTGTGATAGGAACACATGATTATGTAGACTGCGTGCATTATTTGTAGGCTTGGATTTTTAGTTCTATTACTATCAAAGATTATTTTTTAAAGATTTTCAAGTCCCTATTGTAGCCATAAACAAAATGTGTTGCACAGTAAAGCACATGTTAATGTAGAAGCACATTATACAGCTGTTTTACAAGGGTGCTCACTTTGACTGACCAGCGCTTTCATGCTGGTATTTTTCCTCAACCCTCTTTATCTATCTCAATTTGATAGAAGATAATAATATGGCTCACCCTTAGAGTCACATTCTGGCTTTTATGATTAACGACTACAGTCTTTTCCCTTGCTTCAGCTAATGAGTGCCTGAGCTGAGTGCTTCCATGAAACTGTTTGTTTAGCCTTTTGAATGACCTCACAGTTTTATCTTGGAAATCAATGCAATGTTCCTGATCCTTACAAGGTTTATTACAGTGAAAGAAAGTCTGAACTAATCTGCTTTTAAAAAAGCAGCAGGGGAGAGTAATCCTCCTTAGAGCTGCTGATACAGCTGACTGCCAAGCTTTCCTGAAAACAAAATACAGCACCTCTATCTGCGTTAAACAATGGATGGTACAGAAGTGCTTCGAATTAGGCTTTTAGCAGCCTGGCTGTAAAACACAGTTATGTCTGTTCTTTATGTTAAGTATGTCTTTGACACCTTGTCTGTCTTGAACACTGTCAAGTGGTTTCTTACTTCAGCGCTTACTCTAGACTTGATTTTCTCAGAGTTTAAGTGCAGATTAACTGCAAATTACACTACAGGTTTCCCTTGCTTTATGTGGTACATATATTCCCATACTTGTACAGATTTCAGTCACTTTTATTTTGGGAGGTGCAGTATTAAAAATGAGGCATGATTACTTTTAGTTAGGAATGAACGCAGTTTATAGGTGTAGTTGATTGAACTTGGAGGGGCTACAATCAGCTCTATCAAAATTTATCATGGCTAAGAAGATCCCCAGACTGAAAATGTGGATGCAGAGGTGTGTTCTGTCAAAATGTTAATTAATCTTAAAAGAAAGAGAAAAGTCAGTTAAAGTCTTCATACACTTAGGGCGATGTTTTTAATTTAAAAAAAAAATTTTCTTCCCTGCACCTCCCCAAATTTCAGATTGTGTTTTTCAAACTCACAATGGTTACTATAAAGTGAATAAATCTGGGGCAGAACTCCAGGTTTTTTGTACTGCTTTATCTTCTCTTTAGCAGCTATTTTTCAACAGCCTTATAAATAGTTAATAACATTCTACTGAGAGTGCTGAAGCCTAGCCCAAAAGGGAGTTGTTATGGCTTGGAATTGCAGGTTTATTTCTAGGATTCACCAAACTCTAGAAATATTCAAGATATCCTAAGGTATATGGTGGAATTTGCTGCTTTAGAGCTTTGGAAATGACTTTTACCTGTAGAGTAGATCTTAATGAGACACATTGGATTCTGTTCACATTTAATTGTGTGACCTTGGACAAGTCATTTACCCTCTCTTTGCTTGAGTTTCAGTCTATAAAAAAGATGATAGTGTATTTCCCACCTTTGTAAAGTGTTCTGGAGTAATCTGATTAAAGATGCTACGTAAATGCCAAGTATCATAGGTACTTTATTATAAAAGGACTTGGAGCGGACAGAGTGCACAAAAAGAATAAAGGAGAAGGAAGCTCAGAGACGGGTGGAAAGGATGCCCAAGGGGGGAGTGGTTTATAATGGCAGCTATATTACATACAAGGTTATACTATATTGGCTCTTCTGCTTGCACTCGCATATAGAACTGAGTAGGAAATTCAGAATTTTTCAAAAGTGACTACCTTATTCCTAAAATTTAGATTTTTTTCTTAAAATTTTAAGAAATTATATGAAGGCATCAGTCAGGTAACAGCCATCTACCAAACAGCTATGTGCATATGACTCGGTATCAAATCTGCAAGACCAGAGTACCACCACACACCTCAATGCCTTTTGTTCTACACATCTTTTACCTGTCTTTTGTAACATATACATTGCCAATATGTCCAGCAAGCAAAAAAGATATACTAGATTTTATCAAATTAGTAACATCTTCAACATACATAATACTTTTTCACCTCGTATGATTCCAAGGCTGTTGAATAACAACTTTGTCCTTATATAACTCACCTTTTGTCTGAAGATCACAAAGCCTCTAAGAAGAAAAAGTGTTATTCTCTGAGGTTTGCAGAAGGGGAATTCAGCATTCCAAATATTCATGCAGCTTGTTCAAGGTCAGTGGTAGAGCTGCGGATATAAACAATGGACAGCATTTCGAACAATACCTACAACAACAGAACATTTTGGGTAGTTCTTCCTGTTAAGACAGTGTGAGAGAGCAAGCTCAGTTGACAGATGTTAGACACATCATTTAGTGCACTGCTGGAAGGCACTCGGATACTAAGGAGATGCGTGTGATATATGAACAGATATAGAAGAGAATGCACAAATGGGGCAGAACACTGATGCTTGCGGAGTTGTGGAATAACTGACATTTACCTGGTTTTTCATTGCATGGTTTTTTAATGTGTCAGATTTGTAGGGCAAATGTCTGTAGCTGACAAGCCTCTTCTCCTAAAAGAAAGCTCAGTACCCTGGGATTTTTTGAATTTCTGCTAGTGAAAGGAGTAGCTTTTAATTGTGGTCATAGTTCCATGGGAGAAACTTCATAGAAGATTGATTAAAGCAGATTTTTATTTGGATGCCAAGAGCACATCCAAATACTTTCTGTTTATGTGGCCAAACTTGAGCCTCTTGTAGAGTGGAAGTTGAAGTAATGCTGCAGTACTTTGCTTTCTGTCTGTATGGATATTTTTCTATGAGGGTTGCTTGGCTTGAGGAAGCAAATATTTGCATCTCTGGATCTTGGAGGGCTAGATATTCTTGGATGACAAAGAGTTTTTTGGTTTCTTTTAAAAGGACTCTCAGAAGCTTGGCTTAACATTTTATATAGCCAAATCTCACACCTCGTACCTGTCTTCCTGAGATACTTAAGGCAGGCAAGGTTCTTTGGATAGATGTGATATCTGTTATTAGACCAACTAAATAATTGGAAAAAAGTTCTTTACAACCTTTCGGGCACAAACACCCTTCTTCAGGCAAGGGAGACTCTGCTGATGTTATGAGTTCTCCCTAAAGGGCATTCTTCAGACCATGAAAGCTAACCTGTATCTTAAAGCATGTTTTAAAAAAACAACAAGAAACCCCGGGGATTTCATTTGCATTTTTATGTCCCAATCCCATTAAAGAGAGAGAGCTGTGGCAGCATAAGCATGTGTTGAAGGACAAGGGGGAATGCTGAGGAGATTAATCAGATGAATTCACAATACCCAAACCATTACATATTCAAGAATGTTGTAACAGATGCCAACTTTAAATCCATTTTTTTTTTTGCAAAGCTCCCCTCCCCCACCAAAAAAACCCCAAAACAAAACAAAAACCCAACCAAATAGTTTTCAGGTATTCAGGTATTGATATTACTTTTGAGTAATAGGGAAATGTTTGAGGTTTGAAGTGTTTTTTTAGCGGTGATGGTCCTAGAAGTATATGAGAGGTGAGGATTTTTTGTGATATCTTTTATTGGACCATCTGTACAGTTGGGAGAGTTGCTAGACAAGGTTTTTGGGCATCAAGTGCCCTTCTTCAGGTGGATTTGATATTAGATTAATTTTGATATGTTTGAGGAATTAGACATGGAATATTGTTGGTACTTTCCTTGGAGTTAGTTTACTTCGGATTGGAATCACTAACAGTAGTCCGGGTCAAAGTGAACATAGAATAAAGAGAGCCTTAGAAGGACTTGGAACACTGGCTGAACTTAACCAGTGTATATAGCTGCTATATTAGTCTGTGAATCACTGGTGACCACTCTAACAGAAACTGTAAGCGATGGTACTGGAAACAACGGTTGCTGACTTGTTTGGTCATGTAAACAAAATCTTTAAAGTGTGACGAATAGTATCAGTACTACTAGGACTATCCTACATTGTTCTCAAAACTTCAAGTTTAGGTGTATCAGCGTTTAGTTACTGTTGCTCAGTAAACAGCTGCTTGCTCAATCTAAGCTAGTGCACCTACTGCACAGATAGCCATTACATTTAGAATGCCTGTGTGTACCCTTATAAGATACCTCCAGTAACATTATTGGTGGTTTTTCTCATTTGGGAGGCGGGCTGACTCAGGAGGGGTCTATGATTAAGTAGTGAAAAAGAGTCTTAACAAAATAGCTTAGCAAGTGGTAAGTGGAGAAAGCTGCATGACCTTGGATCTACCTCAATACTTGCTGCTTCCAGGAAGAAAACAAGAGGTACCAGTGTGCAAAGTAGGAGCAGGATGCTTTTCTCCTATCCTGGCTGGTCTATTTTCAGTATTTTTCTCTCTTGGCTTTTACAAATCATGTCTTTTCTTGGTGTTACTTATCCCTTGATCCTTATAATCGATTGACACTGTCACACAACAGTAACACTTGCACTCCTGTTTGTTCCTCTTTGCAGAAAGTATCCTTTTTATTGCTCCAAGAAAATAATGAAAATTCTTTTTAAATATATCAAGAAACTAACTGTGTGTGTAACTGCGCACTTGACATACAATCACTTCCTGGTTGGATGAAATCATAGTCTATCATAGGCTTGATAGTTTTAATTCTTTTTAAAAGACTAGTTTAAAAATAAAATTGCATATAAATATCTAAGTACTTAGGTTAAACCTAGTAGATTTGGATTTTAATACCTTTGTTCTGTTCCTCGTAAATGTTTGGATTCCAGTCTGGATTTTCATCTTCCTGTTTTATCAGCATAGTTTTGATTTTAACAATGTAATTTCCATTGCCCCGTTTTTTGTTTTTTGTTTCTGGCTATGGAATGGCAACATTCTTTGAAAAGTCTGTTCATCTGTGAAAATAATATTAAAATTTCCACAGTAGATCACTATCTTATCCTGCTTTGGAGATGACAGAGTTAAGCAAGCCTATATGAAGATGGTTCAAGAGAGAACATTATGGTACATATTAATTTTTAAAGAAATAAATGGAGTGCTGTTTTCTTCTATTCTGTTAATAACTTGGTGTTGTTTGATGAAATGAGACTTTAAATTGGAATTTTCACATATGTGTGAGATGATTATCAGGAATGGAAGTGTTCTTTTAGATGTAAAACTATTTCCTGTTTTGATGCACACGAATAGCATCTCATTTTGGAGATGCCTTGATGGCATCAGGTTAGTGAAGCACTTGCTCCTCTGTCTGCTGTCAGCTGGGGTTTGATTTACCGTACAAGTGAAATAAATGCTGTTTGTGGTTTAGCGTGAGTGTATTTCCATGTGTATAGTCAGTAATTATGGGAAGAGATTTGTGCTTAGAATGTCTCTCCATTATTAGAACAACATGCAAAAGACACTGACTTGATCAAGTTAGCATTAATATTTCTTTTTAAGCCTTTTCAGAACCGGGTACAAAATCATGTATAATTTTCCTTTGTGAATTTTAAAATGACCTGCTTGCATGAGAGGATAAACTTGGTTTTCAGTTTAAGAAAATGTTCATACTGAACTGAGAGCTAGCTAGATTGCTATCAAAATGCTAATGGCTAGCACCACCGCTTCAACTCTTGTCTGAGAGAGAACTAGAATAAACACCGCCTATGAATAATATTGATTTTAATATGTATTAATGTTTCAGTGAGCTTTAAGGATCTTTTTCCTGGTGGGTAGAAGTTTGTTGATGCTTTATTTGAAGTGGAGGTTGAAGGAGGTAGATAATATATCCCTTTTGTAGCCAAAGATATTGCAACCCTACCAAAACAAGAAATGGGGCTGAGCTTGGCATATTTCATTTTGATTGTGTTCTTTTTATAAAAAAAGCCAATGTCTGTGTTCTGTAATTTTTTTCTAAACAGATAATTAAACTTATGTTAACAAGTATGTGGGATAATATTATTTAATGTATGTTTATTTTAGATTCAGTTTAAGCTAATTCAGCTTAAAAACCCTTTTTGTGAGTTAATGTAGTGAAGACAGTGTTATATGTTTTTTATTTGTAACCACCGGTATTTTTTAGGCTATCTAACTGCTTATATACTATGAAAGGCTTATTATTGCAACTTATCAGTTTGCCACATTTTTATCTGCTTAACCATACCAATATATTTTCTTTTTATATTGATTATTTGAGCATAATACGTATGGTCCTTTCATTCTTTCTTTCAGGTGATTTTTATTTTTCATTTTCTTTACCATAAACAGTGGCTTGCTTCTGGTATCTATGTCATGTTTTTTTTTGGTTCTATGTACAATGTACAAATTCTATGGCAAGGTGACAGGCTCTTTGGATGGGGAAAAGCAGTGGATGCAATATGTTTTGATTTAGCAAGACTTTTGACACCGTCTGCCATGGCAATCTCATGAATAAACTAAGGAATTACAGTCTAGATGATGTCACAACCCAAAGGGTGTGATTTTGTTTTTGTGTGCTTCGGCACTGCTAAATTGTTCCCGCTAAATTACAGCTTCTTTGCATGGTGGAGTTTTCTGCTGCAAAAGAGAACCCCGGTGCAAGGGAGAATTTCCCGCCAATTTGAAGCTTTCTTTGCAGGGTGCATTTCTTTGTTGCAGCACAGAAATGCTCGTTGCAAAGAGTTCCCGCCATTTGTATGCTAATTTGAGCCCCATTATTGGCCAGTTCTAAATTATTCACACGTGGCGGCTAGTGATTGGCTTGCTAGCCGTATAAAAGGCTTGAGTGGTTTCCGCCCAAGTTGGAGGACTCCACGAACACCGGGAGGAGGAGACTTCACGCTGTGCGAAGATCTCTAAGCGCTGCAGATCCTTACGGACCCAGCGCATTTCAAGCAGGCAACAGAGGTCTGATCAGCCTCTAGTCTCTCCCCGTCGCCGATAGATTCCTAGACGTATCCCTTCCTGCGCGCAAAAGAACCGGACCCACGAAGCCTAGCAAACTTCGTGTGGATGAGTGAGCAGAAGGACCCACGGAGCCTAGCAAACTTTGTGTGAGTTTATTCAGAGCTCTTTCGGACGAGTACTTTCTTCGGTTGGCACGACGGGCTCGCGGTTTAGAGCCTCCGACCGGATTGGGCTAGAGTTCGCGAGTTTAGCACTCTTGTCCGCCTCTCTTCTTTCCTGTCTGTAACCGCAACT
>NW_005842628.1:775707-800701 GCF_000455745.1 Alligator sinensis | reverse complement strand
GAGTTTAGAACTCTTGTCCGCCTCTCTTCTTTCCTGTCTGTAACCGCAACTCAAGCAAGTTTTCCAGCCTGCACCGCAACCATCTCCGGTGTAAGTAAACAATCTTTAAATCTACCGCTACGAGTCCGTGACTAATTCTAGCTTGTCGCACCCCTCCTCTCCGACCCCACGTGCCCGGGCTGCTGGCCACAGCCTGCGTGCAGCACGAAAAAGGGCCCGGCTCGCGCCCGGCCCCCACAGATGAAAGCACTATAAAGTTGATACACAACTGGTTGGATCCTTGTGCTCAAAAAATAATCATCAATGGCTCAATGTCTAGTTGGGAGAAGGTATTGAGTAGGATTCTCCAGGGGTTTCTCCTGCGTCCAATATTGTTTAATATCCTCAGTAATGATTTGAAGGATGGGATTGAGTGCGTGCTTAGGAAATTTGCAGATGACACCAAGTTGGGTGGAATTAAAGACACTTAGGAGTATATAAGTAGGATTCAGACCTGGATAAACTAGAAAAATGGTCCAAAATCAATCTGATGCAATTTAACAAGAACAAATGCCAAGTCCTTCACTCTTGACAGAATGACCACGTGCACACAGACTTGTGGAAGGACTAACTAGGTTGCAGTACTGCAGAAAAGGATGTGGGGTTTACAATGGACCATAAACTGAATATGAGCTAGTATTGTACTCTTGTTGCAAAAAAGGTCTAGAAAATGCTGGGCCGTAGTAATAGGAGTGTTACCTTCACATAAAGGGAAGTGATTCTCCTGCTTTGTTGTGCCCTGGCTAGACCTTACCTGGAGTATTGTGTCCAGTTTTGGATCCCTCACTTCAAGAAAGATGTGGACAAATTAGAAAGACTCCTTCAGAGAGTGACAAAAATGATCGGGATGGGAGGGGCAGAGGCTGCTGGGGGTGACTGTCCCTGACCTGGGCTCAAGTTTGCAGCAGTCTCCCCACTTCACTTTGTCGGTGACTATAAGACAAGGGGCTTTTTTCCTCATGCTGCTTGGAGGGAAAACCCTCATCTTATATATGAGTAAATATGGTAAAGTGTTGTTTCCTAAGACCAGAGTGCAAAACATCTGACTTATTTCCAGGTAAAAGTAGTCAGGTAAAATCTGACTTGCTAACAACTTTTTAATATTGAAAAATCAGTATGTCTTCTAAAATAAAAAGTACCGTGTTGACAGTTTGCAAGCAGAAAGGTAAGTTTAAACACTCTTGACTTGCACTTTTCCCATTCTTATGGTAAAGAAAAATCTTCAATTTCCAGAGGTGCTGAACTACTTTTATATATAGTAATTCCTAACTGAACATAAAGGATGTCATTGTGGTCGGTAATAAGTGAAAAGAAACAAACATGCTTCATATAGGTGTGGGCTTGAAAGGATTGGATAGCTATAATAATATTAAATGGATGAGAATTGTATCTTTTGGAAGAAGTTGCTTTGAGGAATCAGGTCTAAACAAGGTTACCACCTTGAAAACTAGCAGAAGGCAGGGCAGGGTAGCACCTTAGAAACTAACTGTGTCCTGCTCCTCCCGCCTTTGCCTGTCTTCAACTAACATGGCTACTCTGCTACTCTAACTCCTCTACTCAAAAACTGTGAGAGTTGGTGATAGTCTTAAGAAAATACCGTTTCTAATTCTTTTTCTCATTTTAAGTAGTTACTGAAATCAAGTACCCCAAGAACAAGCACAAACTTCAGCAGCAACAACATAAATTCAACCAAGGGAAGGACTCTGTATCATCACTCCCTTCCCAAAATGTTCCTTAGTTGACCTGAACTGCCAGAAATTTGATACAGCTAGAAACAGCTGCAGAAGTAGGGTGCACATCCCTGCAAGGCCATCTGATTTGCCAGTGTCTGTTCCTCTTTCAGTGCCTCCATCCATCCACCTTCCAGGATTCCAATGTGGAAAACCTGCAATTGTATTGATAAACATCTAGGGCAAGTCCAGGGATTGAACTGATGACCTCCAATAAGTATGGAGCTTTACAGCTTGTGCTTTCTAACTGGGAGCTATTGTAGACTTCTGTTTTTTTCTTTGGATTGGGCATGGAGAGGGAAAGACAACATATCCACGGTTTACTAGTGGGCAGTAGACTACTTATGATCATCTTGGACTCTGTCCCTGGCTCTAGGAGATGAGTATAGTTTTTAGTGATTAGTGAGAAGATAATCCTAACCCATTTCTCTGGGAAAGGGAGTTAGGAGAAGTCTGGGGATTGTGAAGTTGGAAATTTAGGTTCTCTGTTTATAGTGACTTTTGCATGAGCTTCTCCAGCTGGTGGAAAAGGAGTATTCATCAGCTCTTCCTGGACTGCCTTCTAGACTGGATTCTTGGTGGTAACTGATAATAAGAATCAGAGGTGCAGAAGGCAGCTCCACAAAGCACAATTCCAAGAGATCAGTTTAGACTAACTGTGCAATTCTTAGGTATTTTGGAAGTCTGTAGCAGGGAGGCCAGACTAAGGCCTGTCTTTTTGCAGCTATACATTTTTGTGTAGTCAGGTGGAGGCTTTTCATTATTCCTTTCCTTTTTCATGTCCTTGTGACAAGGTATTTAGCAGAAGTCACAGATTTGTTGGAATCTGACAGGGCCATGCCATGAGTGCTTTGAACTTACCATCTTTGTGCTGTCAACTGTGTACCTTAGCACCCACACCACCCCAGCCTTCTTCATCATTATTGACTAAGGGTGATATTTTTAAAGAGCCCGAATCAAATTTAAAAAAGCACCTGACTTAGGACAGTAAAAATATATATGTATTGTCTTTTCTGAAGAACATCATCTGCTGAGCAGAGTAAAATTATTTTCTGTAGTTGCTGTGATATTGAACTGCAAATAAATTAGTTTTTATGCTTTTCTTTGTGATTAGCAAAGGATAAAAGAGGTATTGGTCCTTGGTAGTACTGGCTAGACACGTGAGCCAAAAACAGTAAGAGTCTCCCTGTAGTCGAAAGGGTGAATAAGTTCTTTTTCTGTTCCTTTCCCCCTTCCTCCTTCACCTCAGAGAGTGGGGAATTATAAAGATAAGAATGAAACAGATATATTGTCAAAGCTGTCCATAAGGGTCATGTTAGAGAGCCTAAGGAACCTATTACTCTTTCAGATTATGGCTCCATTTCTGGTGCTGTGAGGAAGGTAGGTAGGTATTAGCGGTTGTATTAAGCAGTAGTACAGCAGGACTCAGCAAACCAGTTTTAGGAGTCCTACTGCAGAGAAGAATACCCTTCATAAGCAATAAAACTCCAGGAAAGGAATTTGAATAGTTTTGCTTCAGTGACCTGGCACAAATATTACCCAGAATATAGTATTGATGGGATTGCTTAGTTTCTTTCCTTCAGATCTGCTCAATGGTGGTCTTTTTGCTCTGCTTTCCAGGAAGAGATTTGCTTTTATGTTTATCGTCTTCATGCTTACAGAACTAAAAGGAACAATTTCACTTGTGAGTTAACTATCACACTAAGAGGTAATGTAGAAACCCTGAATCTCCACCTCTGGGCTACCTATGTACTTGGATTGTCTGGGGCTTAACCAGCCCCTAGTGGAAGGGAAAGCACCTTTACTGCAGCCCTCTGTTACTCACGTATAGCCGAGACTAGGCAAAGTGCAACGTGCTCCATCTTGTATGTTTCAGGACCTCTCTTAGACCTCCTTCAAACTCTGATGTTATGTAGATCTGTTCCTGCCTCTCAGGATTCAGGTTTTTTAAATGAATTTTTGTTTGTTGATCGGTTTCCTAATATTAAATGGTCAGAAACCTAACTGGAATGCCACTGTTAGCCCATTTCCTTTTCTTGTTCTCACTTTCTTTTGGTCGGTGCATTTACATCTCATATACCTACTAAGGTTTTATTCCTTATCTGTGATGGCACTGACATGAAAAGCAACTAAAAACAGTATTCCTTAATTCTGTCCTACGTGAAGCGCCAGCTTTAATGCAGAACAGTGATTGTATTACAAGTCTGATGTGCCCTCAGTGCCACTATGATATGTGGAATAAAAGCTAATTTAATGGAGACAGCAGACTATTTGAAAGTTCACTTCATGAAAATTGGTTTTTTGCGTTTTTTTTATTTGCAATGCACCTTATTCATATTTAAGGCCACGGGGATTATCATCCTCCTTAAATGGCCTTATTTGATAAAGAGTTTGCATTTCACAGCATGGGATCTGGTGTGGACTTCAGTGCATTATCCTGAATTCAGTTAACTAGCTTTGGCTTCAATTGCCCTGTAAATCCTATAAATATATCTAAATAATTAATTTGTTTTCTCTGAACAGTAGTGACTGCTTATAAATATGACTGTTACATACTCAATACTTGCACGGTACCTGGTATTTATAATAAACATTGTTTTGTTTTTCTTTATTGAGTAGCAACTCCATTATTAATGCTGTGGTCACTTTTTCAGCTGAAGTAGAATTTATATCCCTTTGACAGGCACAGGGAAAAAAACCCACCAGTGATAACCTAAATCTCACTGTTTACTTTTCAGGTAGATAGACTGTTTGAGAGACTTCTGCACTATATGAGTCTGATTTTAAAATGACTCTAAAAGGTATAGGGATGGTGCCTAACATTTTCTGTTATTCCATATAAAAATACCCCCCCCCCCTTCTTCTCTCGACCCACACAAAATTGTTACTTTGAAGTAAAATTGTCAGGAACCCAGGAAATAGTTAAGGCTGCATGTCACAACAAACTACCAAAGTCACCTCTTTGCCTGGAGAGAATCATAAACACTATATGGTGGTTTTACAGCTTCTGTCTCGGATCAGTACATATCTATTACCATGTGCAGTGGCAGTGCATAGGGGGTGCATGTGTACCCCCTGAGAGCACTGGTGCACCCCCTGACAGGCTGCGCTTCCTGCTTGGGCAGAGGGAGCAGGCAGGAGTGCTGGCCAGGGAGTGGGAGCGCTGGATGAAGTGCTGTGGCCACTTTCAGGAGTGCTGTGGCCACTTCCAGGAGCGCCGGGGCTGTTCCCTGGTCAGCGTGATTGGCTGTGGGGGGGCCCCCTGGTTGCTGACTGGTTGCTGGGGGGGCACGTGCCCCCCCTGACTAAAGTGGCACCAGTTACCCATGCCCATGTGCTGTTTGTTCACCATCTTAATTGTTTCTTTTTTTATGTATGTTCTCTAACTTCATGATCAGGACACATAAAGGTTGAATATGTAGATACCCAGTTGTCTATTGACACTTGGACCATGGGTGTACACATAGTCACAAAACTTAATGCCATAAAATATTCAGCTTCTCTTAGGAGATGCTCTCGTGGATGTATGGTCCCAGTGTATGGCGGTATTGAGCCAGAGTAAACACTGCGCATTGATTGCCTGCATCATGCTATTCAGAAATAGGTAAAATTATTGTATGTCAGACTATAAAGAACAACATAGGTAATATGATCATTATTTGGTTAAGATTCTGGCATTCAAGATTTTTCTGAGAATTGATGAAATGTAGGGCTGTGCGAAATTTCAGCAGCCAATTCATTTCAGAGGTGTTTCGGGGCCCGAAATACAGAATCCGGATTGAAACGGAAGGTTCCAAAACATCTCCAAAATGAAATGAGATATCCAAAAGGTTTCAGAAATGTTTTGGAATATGTTGGCATTTCAGAGCCAGGCTTGCAGGTAAACAGCTGTATGCTGCTGCCCTGCTATGCAACTTGGCTCCGCAGGGAGCAGAGATTTGCACTAGAGGTCTCCTTGATGCTACTGCCTGCTCCGTGCTGCCCCAGCAATGTGGGGCTGCACGGGGCGGGCAGCGGCAGTGAGGAGACCCCAGTGCAGATCTCTGCTCCCTGTGGAGCCAGGTCATGTGGCAGGGACCAGCAGGCTTGCTTGCCGCTCTGTGCTGCTTCCCTGCTCCGTGACCCAGTGTAACAGGGAGCAGAGATCTGTGTGGGGGTCTCCTTGCCTACACACAGGGAGCAGCCCTCCCCCAGACAAGCCACCCATGGTCCCGTCCTGCTCCCCGCTGGGGCTCTGCAGCCCCTGGTCCTGCAGCCCCACCTGGTTGGGTAGTAGGGCGGTGTGAAGCTTGCAGCCCGTCCCATACAGATTTGGAGGAGATTTGGCAAAGCCAATTCTCCGAAACAGATTTGGCCAAAACGAAACAGGACAGTGATCCAATATACCAAAACGAATCACTGTCCTCTGAAGCGACCGCATCCAAAACCAAATCGAAACATAGCCATTTCGCACAGCCCTAAGAAATGCTCCTCTTTGTTAGGGATGGCTACAATCATAGACACTATAACTGGCACCGAAGTACTGGGCTTTGTTGTGTAGGAATGTCCTTTAATGAAAGTTGCTGTTTTTCACTGTTGCAAAACTTTTGCATCTATACTTTCACCCTGAAGGGAATAAGAACAAATACATTTTGGGGTTGAGAGGGTAAATACTATTAATGTGGTGCGAGCATGTCATACTCTTGACAGTTCTATTTTTTTGGTGAAAGGAAAGGATGAGGCACAGCCTTGATTTACATCTCTTGCTATGTGACTATTCTTTTGTTGTATATAACTGGTCTTTAAAAAGCATTTTCATACCTTGGGGAAGCTGAGACAGTAGAAGAATCCCAGTGATTGAGCAAATGGGGAAGTAAATGGCAGATGAAATTCAGAGTAGATAAGTGTAAAATGATGTACCTAAGCAAAAATAATGCAAACTATACTTACTCTGGACTCTACATTAGCTGTTACCACACAGGTAAGAGATCTGGGAGTCATTGTAGATAGTTTGCTAAAAACATCAGCTCAGTGCTCAGCAGTCATCAAAGGCAAACACAATGTCAGGGGCTATTGAGGAGGGAATTCTTCGGAAAGTATCATTATGCCCTTTAGACCCAGCAACCTATGAACATCATTATCCTGTCAAATATTCCAATGAAGCTGTGCGGCTGGGAGCTGCTGTACTGGTGGCAGGCCACAGAACTTGTCACCGGGGATTCTTGGGCACAGAAAGTGCTCTATATGAGAGGTAATATGTAATTTGACCTGTGCTATCTTTTGTGCAGACATCACAGAACTTGAGAGGGAGATTTGTAGATCTCCACATCTTCCTCCCTTAGTTCCACATCTTTTGGTCCCCCTCTCACATGTGCATACAGTACTTCGTGAAGGATTCTCTGCAGGGATCAAGGAAGGAGCATGGAGAAGGGCCAAAAATGAAGTTTTTCTGCCTCCTTTCTGTGTAGGAAGAGCCAAGACAGAGCATGAATATTGAATCCACAATATAATGCTATTAAATATTAGGCCCAGATAGTCGGTTCATCTGAATCAGCGACAGTGAAAGAATGCCAATATACAGCAGTTGAAGCTGTGGCTTATTTAAAATAAAAAGCTCTACCTCAGTGACCTTCAGCTTTTGTGTTGTCAGCATGAACTGTAGCTTCCTTTTTGAAAGCTTCTTAAGAGGGTACTGACCAGTTTTCTAATTTGTTTTGGTTTTAATCTTCCTTCTGTCATATCGGAGGTTGTGGACAATGGCTGTAGAGCAACCATCATTAACACAGCTTAGTTGAAGGAGCTTCTCCTGACCCTTAGATATCAGAAATTATCACCTGTCCTGAAAATTTATAGCATGTCTTTGCTTTGTGGCTACTGTGACTTACAACTGGAGTATTTATAGCTATTGTAGTGGTTTGACAAACAGGTTCAGCCAAAGAAGAGACCACAGTAGAGTAGATTAATAGCAGGGAGCCCTTTATTTAACTTGGCAGAGCTCATCACAACCCATCAAAGAAGACAATCCCTTAGTCAGTGGAGTTGCCTGGATGAATACGATAAACTAAGAGGTCACAAAGCCTGAAAGCTGACCTTACCCTGGAAACAGAAATAAGAGGAGCTTTCAGAACAGTTTATGTAGGCTCAAAACCAGTGTTCTAGGTATTCAGTGTATACAGATCTCATGACATTGCTCTCTTATATCTATGTATTTCTTACATCCAGGCAGAAGATAGGTTGTTAAATTAAATGCTGCATGTCATTTAATTGCAAAAAATCAATGTATGTTTTTAAAGTTATTATGGTGCATTTAGAAACAGACTGTTTCAAGGATTATTCAGGAGAGGGAGAAAAAACTAGCAGTCTCTTGTAAACATAAGTTTTTCCTCCATTGAAAGCAATTGTCAAGGCCTGGTTCAACAGGGCATGTGACTACACGTTTCAGATTTGGACTTTTGTTTAACACTTTTCCTGAAATAGGACCAGCTTGCTGGATTACAGCCACAGAAAGTACACTTGAATGGCTCTGAGTTGTACCTAGCTAGAATAAGATGAAGTCTGTGTCTTCACCTCGGGAGTAGTTTAAGAACATGGTGAAAGCCTTTCACTTACTAACTTATAAGGCTTGGGACAGACAGAACATGTAAAATAAGAAGCCAGAATCTCAAAAAGCTGGAGCCTGATTCAATCTTTTCAGGTTACTCTAACTTGTGTAGATTGAACCGATTTGCAAGTGGACAGACATCCACTTTTGCTGCTGGAAATGCAGGCATATGCCTCAGGTAGCTCAGATCAGAAGCCGGGGGGGGGGTGCTAGATCGAGCCCTTGGCTGGAGGGAATCTAAGTTGAGAGAAGGGGCGTGGCCAGGCCCAGGAAAACCTGTGTGAGATTGGGGAGGGGTTTAAACCCCCACCCTGGCCTGCAAGGACCCCAGCCCAGGTGTGCCTGGAGGGGGCGGGGGGAAGCAGCCCCTATCATGAGTCCCCAGGCCCCCAACCCTACTCACTCACTGGCTGGTGGCAGGAGCATGGGGGGTGGGCAGAACCTGGTAGCCTGAGGGGAAATGGGGTTTAATACCCCCATTGCAGGCAGGCTGGAGCACAGCTTCCTGCCCCCTGCCTCTCCCGGCAGCAACAGCAGAGCAAACTATGATGGTGGGCAGAGGTGAGGCACCTGCCACCCGCTGCCTGCTCTCAGCGGAGCTGGGCGGTTGGGGTGGACTGCTGTGGGCCAATCACTGCCTATGCCCCTGGGCCATGGGTCTGGGTTGGACTGGGCTGTGGCAGTCCGTTGTCTTCCCTCGCCACTGCCCACACCCATGGCCTGCAGCAGCCTACCCCATGTGCCCAGTGCTGTTGCAAGCAGGCAGCAGGTGACAGGTGCCTGACCTCTGCTCACCTCCCAGCTGGTAGGCTAGCTGAGGAGAGAGTGTGGGGAGGGGAAATGGCCCCCACTGTGGGCTTCCTACCCTCTGTGCCAGGGACAGCCTGGCTGGGGTCCAAAGCCAGGCAGATGGTGGCTGTTTTTCCCCCAACTCCCTTCTCAGCTGGCCTGCCAGCCAAGCAGGGAGTGTGGCTGGGTGATCAGCCCGGCTGCCTGTTGCAAGAAAGCCTGCAGTGGGGACTTTACTCCCCTGCCTGACCTGGGCCAATCACCTGGCCATGCCTCCTGCTCAGCTGCCCGCCCCCCACCCCCCCCAGCTTTGGATTCCAGCCAGGCTATGCCTGGCACAAAGGGTGGGAAGCCCACAGAGGGAGCTGTTTTTCCTCCCCACTCCCTCCTGCCAGCCGGGGAGGGCCAGGTGATCAGCTTGTGTCTCAGCTCAAATGGGGACTGTGGGCTTTCCTGCAACTGGGAGGATCACCCAACATGTTCTCCCCATTTGGCATGCTGAGAAGGGAGTGGGGAGGACAAACAGCAGCCTTCTCCCCTTGCCTCACTGTCTTCCATCCCTATTGCAGACCCCTGCTGCATCCCAGGAGTGGTGGAGCGAGCACAGCCCCTGGTACCACCATTTCACTGAAGCTGGCCTGGGGAGGTCAGAGCATTAGGGCTGCCCAGCACCTCGTCCTTGCCCCTGCTGGGCAGCCGGGTCTGCCCCGAGCTCCTTGTGGGTGTCAGGGCAAGTAGTCACCACCTGCATGGCCAGAGCCAGCTCCTGCTGCCTGTTAGCCCTGCCTGGCACAGCCTCTGTGGCTCCCAGCCCACTCTGCCCTCCAGGCTGTGGCAGGGCTGCAGCGCAGTTGACACTGGAGGAGGGAGGGGGCTCGCATCCATGCCCCAGACTGTCCTGCAGTGGGTGTGGCCTGCAGCTGAGCAGGTCCTGTGGATAATTGAGGGGGGGGAGGGAAAAATGCCCACCCCGTGCCTGGTGGAGGAGGGAAGCTGGCAGTGGGGGCTTTATTCCCCTGCCCCAGCTGGGAGCTGATTTGATTCCCTGGGAGAGGAGGGGTGAGGCAGGGGAATCCTGCTGGGGATGCAGCCAGCCCTGTTCTGTTGGAGCAGAGAGCATGACCCAGGGCTGCAGAGCATGTTGGGGGACTCTGATTTAACTTGAACCAGGAAGGGGTCTGGGACAGAAGTTTCATAAACAGGTTTGACCCAAATCAGTTCAGTCTGATGCTATATTCAGCCAGGTTCATCTTAAACCAGTTTCAGGCATTTTGAAAATAGTTTATGTGCATTGAACTTATGTTTTGTTACAGGTTTAAACCAGTTCGAGACTGTTGAAACTGGTTTATATGTAACTTCTGTCCCTAGCCTAAGAGGTAAGAAGTTTTGGTGATGTAGACCTAAAAATGTAATTTCAGGGTTAACGGCTCATTGTCAATTAGGAAAGAATAGAAGCAAAGAGGAGCATAGCACAAATGTCACAACTGCCTTGTTTAATTATATACCATCCATTTATTAAAATATTCATGAGAAATCAATACAGATTATGAAAATTCTTCTTAGGAAGAATAAAGGTTATTTTTTCATGCCAACAAGATTATATGTTAACCAGGTCCTTTATACCACAAAGCTATTGCAATGAAGAGTTTATGGAAAAAAAATGTTCACAGCTGTGTCTCATTCATGCTTTTCTTTTTCAGTAGACTGCACTAAACCAACCACTGGAGTTGCATCTTAAAGAGATACACGGAGTCATACAAAGAATCCTGACTGTTACTTAGCTGTTGGGGAATGGAGACAGTGACTTACAGGAAAAGTTCTATAGATAAATGTCACAAGAAAGTATGTTTTTAATGCTTTTTAGTATTTGATGAAGCACAGCATGACTGGTTTGTCCTGTGAAGCATGCAGTTAGCAGATCATGAATTCCAGGGTAAAGAAAATATGCAAGTAGAAAAAACTGGTGCTGCATGGAATAGTATATTATACAGTGTGCATGTGTGTATGTGTGAGACAGAGGTCTTACATTTGTGAGTGAGAGAGCTTAACAATTTGTATTAGACACAGACCGCTAAACTCTTGCCTTGCTAACAGGTGCTTGGCTGCTTGGCTAACAGGTGCTTGGCTGCCTTGCTAAAAGGTGCTAACAGGTAGCTTGGCTGCTTCTCCCTCTGCCCCCTCTCTGCAGCTGGCTTCCCAGGTAGTTCACAGTTCCTATTGTCAGCCAAAAATATATTTGCCCCTTGGTTAGAGAAACATGCTCCATGTTCCCAGAAATAGGATTTTTTCATGGGTAATTACTTCTTCTTATTCACATACAAATTTAGCTATTCCTGGTGGATATGTCTTTTGGCCTTCTCAGCCTGTGTAAGCTTTATGGTTTCCTACCGTTGTTTCCACTGTGGCATTTCAGACTTTTTCTGATCGTCCCCTGGGAAGAAGTTCTGAATCTTCTAAATCTCTCTTTGCCCTGATGGACAGTAATTGTATCTGACTGCCACTGAATTCCAGAATGGTGTCAGCTGCCCCCCCTCCTTGCCAACTTTGAATCACCTCGGCTTTTGAGGCTCAGCTTTGAGCCTTCAGGTGATCTGGTAGCTGGCCATGGTCCCACTGCCATCTTAGGGGATGGGGGTGCCCACAGTCCCACTTGCACATTATAGGGGGTTCCACTGCCCCTATAACCATAAGGGATGGGGATGCATATGTAAGCAGCTGCTGTCACTGCTTCGTGCTACAGCTGACCAGGGAGCAAAACTGCTCAGCTATATCTCTGCTGCCCCAGTTGTGAACGAGTGGGACTAAAATTCGCTAGCAGGGGACCCAAACTTTATACATCTAAAATAAACATTTTATTTTGTGAGGTGAGATGCCAGAATGCTATGTATAAAAATAGCAGTGGAAAAGCTGACTTTGTCACTTTTCCTAACAGTATCACTGGGCCACAAGCCATTAGCATGCTCATCTGTTTAAAATAGCATGTGTTCATGTGTTTAAAACAAAACCAAATGAAGAAAAGGTGTTTAACTTTATTTTGGCTGTATTGAAACCTTCACTAAACTGGCTTGGGTACAGGAGATGGTGGATCAAGCAGTATTCCCAGTGTACCTTCATAGGAACCAGCCCAGAGAAGAAACTAGCAGGTTTGTCACAGGTTAAAGTGTCTTGATAACTCTAACAGTTCTGTTAGTGATTCTTTCTTGTGAAATCCGTCTCCTTATTTGCCTCCTATAGACTTTTTTTTTTTAAAGGCAACTCCTTATCAGCTATCCCAAATCCTAGGACAAGCCACATTCATAGTTGGGTTCACAAGAAAAGTGTCCTGTCCAAACCATGCTGTTTACAGCAGTTTTTTAAAATAGTTGTTACATGTACACTGAATAGACACAGCTACGTTCTTTAAGGCTTAATTCCACCAGCCTTGTTTTTAGAAATTTCAGTGCAGCTGCTTACTGAATAAAGTTACTTTGCAATACTGGGATTTTTTAAAAATGCATAATGGAAAATAATGATCAATATATATCAGCCCAACATGTAGAGTTGGTGGAAGATGCAAGTCGTTATGTCTACCTAGTGCCCTTAATCCCTGGCAAAAATCTCATGGATGTCTGTGGCAACTGAGGTCCACCTTTGTGACCAGAAAATGGGAGTGGGAACATTGACTTATTATTCTGGATATCATCCCTCTCACAGTCTTCATGCTGCTGGGAGTGTTGCAGAGCCAATATACCTACATAATTGCAGGTTGTAGTCAGTACTCCTTAGGTATCATTACATAGCCTGCTAGATGAAGTCTGTTTCCAGGGCCTATATCATTTGCACAAAGAAGCCAGCTTCATTTTCAGATAATAGGAGTATTCTTATAGTGCTGGTACTATGAAATTTGACAGAAGATAAACAGGAAAGACTGAGATGTCCGTTTTCTGATCACAACTATACTTAATAAAGCAATTGGAATAAGTAGTGGAGTCCAAACAGATTTTGGTCTATTTGGTACTGGCTTTATTTTGTGTGCGGAATGCTTAGTAAATAAATTGCTTTTATCAAAAAGCAATTGCATAGTGGAAGATTTCTCTCTGACTAGCACCATATTCTGCATCCTTTTACGGTTTATTCTGTATTATTTTCAGGCAGCATCTCAGTAAACGAACCTGAACTGCTTCTTCCTTTCATGGGTTTCATTACTGTATGTAGGACTTTTGATAGAATGTATGCATTTGGAAAAAAAACATGTAAGTGATGTCTCTGGACCAGAGAAAAAAATAAATTATATAAAAGACCACAGGGAGGTGGGGACAGGGGACAGGGGGGGGCAGGGAAGCAAAATTACTGCATGGCTGTAGTTTTTTTTTTCTTGGTTGTTTTACAGAAAAGTACAGTAAAATAAGTGTGTGTAATTTACTTTTCATTGTTGACTATCTTTGCAGAGCTGTATCTGAGTCATTTCCTGTTACCGAGTAAAATCAGAAGGTTTGTAGAGTTGTTTAGTCTGGGCAACTGGGAGCTGGTGTAGCTAATGTGTTCCAGAAGGTTAACCACTGTGAACCCTCTTGTCTGAGCCATTTCCCTTTTTTAGATGGGTAGCAACCCATACAATTCCCTTCCAGATAACAAGGCCATAGTCCTCTTCTGCATAACATGAAGGAGATCCATCTGTGGCAATGTGAAATTTCCAAAACATATATTTCCTGTCTATGCTATAACCTGGAAAGTAATAAAAGAGAGCGACTCTGACTCTTCCATAGTAATGATTTTCTTTCCCAAAATAAAGGTTTGTGTGTGCTAGTTTTCAGAAATCTCATTTCTGTTCCCATAAAGCCATATTAATGTCCAGTGTGCAGATCTGTAATTCACATCTTTAGTTAGGGTGAGGGTGTTCTCTCTCAGCAAGACATTTTAATTTAAATTTTTATTTACAAATAAAAGCCAGTAAGCACTAACAATTTTATGCAGTGCTGACAAGAGGAAGTAATTAACATAAACTCCGGTTGACCTGTGCAGTGCAGTGCTCTGAGAAATTGGACAAGAGTGATATAGCTTTATGCTACAGAGCCATCTGGAATGGGGTGATTACACAGGTTGCAGTTATTTCTAAGTGTCAGGGTTCTTTGGATGCGTGTTTTCCTCAATGTCATCTTTTTGTGGCATTGAGTTACTAATCGTGTGCTGTGCCTTTAGGCAATTGCTGCTGGCAGTGCTTTCTTCAGCATTTAACCTGCGCATTTTTGAATAGTGGTCTGCTATATACCTTTCTTTATTAACCTCATTTGTAAACTTTCATTGATTTCCACCCCCTCCTATTTCCCCCCCTTTTTACAGCTACTGATGTGTTTGTAATTAATTATTCAGTGAGCATGGTATGACATAAAAGGGAATATTTTACAAAAGATTAATTTTTTTGCTTTGTGTGGCATTTCTCTTGTGGTCTCCCAGAGTTGATCTTATTGATCAAAAAAATAACCACTTAACGGGCCTGCACTTTACTTAGTTAGGAGTAAACTACATTCCAATTACTGTGCAGAACATAAATTCTTTCAGGTTCATAAAGGCATTTTTCAAAGGTTTTTCTTTTAATATTAAATAGAAGCATAGTAATGGAAAACTGAAGATATTTTTGTTCTTAGGTTTCAGATTGATTATTTTTGTAAACCAAGGGTTTAACTTTGTCTTTGGTTCAGAATATGTTAAAGGAAAAGGTGTTATTGCACTGAATACTGTAGCTCTGATATGTGTTGTATTAATTTTTAGAATATAAATCTATAATTATTTATTTTATAAGGAGCCACAGAAT
The DNA here is from genome assembly GCF_000455745.1 of Alligator sinensis. Taxonomy (NCBI): domain Eukaryota; kingdom Metazoa; phylum Chordata; order Crocodylia; family Alligatoridae; genus Alligator; species Alligator sinensis. The sequence continues at coordinate 785,772 of NW_005842628.1, read as the reverse complement.
TGCACCAAAGTCTGTTCTGTTTGTCCGTGTATGAACACTTCATTCATTTCTATTTTCCTTAAGTGTTTATTGTTTTTATTAGACCCGTTGAAATGCCCAATATGATAAAACTTAATATTTAAAACTCTAACATATTAGTAAATATTTTGGTTGAATTATTATTTTTTAAAGGATGAGAGCTGGACATACAATTTCAGGATCATGGTCGAATTTGAGAACACCTAATCCAGAGAAGTAAGTGAAGATGATAATTCTTTAGAGAAGTGTCTGATATTAAGATGATGCTCTGCTAGATCTTAGCTTGATGGCTAGAATAGGGTGGCCATCATAGAGGACATTCCAGTTTTCTGCCACTCTGTACTCTATTGATACGAAACCGACGCTTTTATGTCCTCTATTTTCTCTTGAAGAGAAAAATAGAGGACCTAAAGGCGTCGAGTTTTGTATCAGTAAAGGACGGAGGACAACCGGACTGTCCTCCACAATGGCCACCCTAGGTTAGAATGAAGCAGTAACCAATTGATTGATTTCATTTTACAAAACACATATTGATGGTGCCAGTTTTTAAGAGGAAAGTATTGCTTGGTTTTATTTTGTACAATATTAAAATGTTGTAGGTAAACTAGAAATGAAAGTTAAATAAAGTTTGGTTTTGCTGATCCTAAAAATCTGATCATGATGTTTACAAGGATACGTTTGGTTAATCTGAAGATCATCCATAATATACAGGCACAACAGTAGTAGTTCTTATGGGCTTGATGCATTGTACAAATTGGGTGGTAGGAAAAGGTCAGATTATGTATCAGCTTTTGCTATTCTATAGTGATCAAATGTGTTTAACTCGAGTTATAGTTTCCCTCTTCAAGGGTGTTCAGTTTTGTAGGTCTGAATAAGGGTTCTCAAGCCCTGGCCAACAGGGCTCTCCATGGGCCTGGAAATTTGGTGATGGGAGAGCAACTCTCCTTCTAGCAAACTTCCAGACCCATGAGGAGCCCTGGGCTCTGTACACTAGATTGGGTGTCACTGGATTGGGTGTGCAGGGTTGGGAGGGGATGGCTCCAGGCCCCAGGACCCAATCTCAGCATGCGGGGGTGAGAGGGGATGGTGCTAGGCCCCTCAGAGGGCAGTACCAGGCACTAGGGACTGCACGTGTCATGTGGAGCTCATCCTGCACTGGCCCTGTGCCACTCATCTGGCCCACTGCAGGGTAGAGGAAAACAATGTAATTACCAGCACCATCAGTTTTGTGAATCAAGATGCACTTTTCTTACAGGTAGCTATAAGGTTTAGCTTTGTGTCAAACAGTGTTTCGGGGGGGGGTTGGTTATGTGTGGTTTTGCTCCTTTGGTGAGGAAAAAACTAATACATTCCGTTTGATTCAAGCCATTTTATTTTTTTTCTGTTTATCTGCCAAACTGAAAAATCAGTTATTCAGTTATGGCCTTGATTAGCCAGAATCATTTAATCTTATTCATTATAAATATACATTGTCCATGTAGCAACTAGCTGCATTCATGTCAGGCCTGAGAGCTAAATGAAATCTGTAAGCTACTCTCAAGAAGCTGCCTTTGCTGTCACCAGCAGAAAATGTCTTTGGAAGTGAAACTTTAAAAAAAATACATGTTAAATCTCAATAAAATCAAAGGAAAACCAAACTAAAGAAAAGAGCTCAAACCCTGAACCAAATAAATGATCCTTTCAGGGTCACAAATTCCAAAAGTAAGGCCTCCAATCTATATAGTCCTATTCTGGGTGCTGGAGAGGAACTGAATGTCCAGTATCATCACAGCCTAGTCCCAGACAAGAACACTTAAAAAAATGATTTTCACATTGCTTTCATCTTGAATTGCACCTGGTGTATGGGAAGCCAGCACAGAGATCTTGCAATTGGTGCTACGTTCTGTACCAGTCTGCACTGTTTTGTCATATGTAACAAGCATGGAGATGACAAATACTTGGGTGATTGTTGTCAGATTGTAACCTCTTAGCCTATCCCAAAATCATAAAAGTTTACTGGTCAGTGCTGCTAGCTTGAAAGGCCTGGAAAAAGTCAGATGCAATGAGGTCCTCAGACAGCAAGTTATTTAAGCAAGAAGGAAACAACATTCAAGAGCTGTTGCCTTGCCCACTTCAGTGACCATAATTCACTTCCAGAGTTATCAGGCCTAGATTACGTACCAGGACAGGAGTTCTAAAACAATAGAATATTGCTTCAAATTAAAGACAACATCTAGTTGAATAGCTCTAAAATATTAGTGGTGAGGCTGTAGCAGAGACTAGCTCTTGCTCTTCCTTAGTAGCTTTGCATACTCTTTATGAACATGCATAGTCCCTGAAGACTGCAGAATTCTTTCTATTTGTATTTGCTTGGTCACTATGTCCTTCATGATTAGTTAAATCTTTTTGTTCCATGACATCTTTCAAAGACAATCCATCAAAGAAACATTTTTTACAGTTCCATAGTTTCTATTTCTAATCAAAGTTTAAAACACTCTTTTATGTATTGAACAAGAATATGTTAAACAGGAAGCATATGTTGGCTGGGTTACTGAAGCTAAAATGCAGTATGTTCATATTAGATACACAAAGCTCTTGGGTCAGAGGTGACATCTTTTATTAGACCAACTAAATACCAAACAAATTCCTTTCTTTGCAAGCTTTCTGGCACATACACCCTTCTTCAGGCTGAGGAGAATTCAAAGATTGTAGAAGTTCTCCTAGGTAGAAAAGAAACTCCATTTTGCACAAGGGAGGTAGAGGGTGAAAGTTTATTCCCCCCGGTATCTCAGTCCTTTTGTGAGAGTGTTCCTCTGTGATGTGCAGATTAGGCTGTCTGCTTCCCTGGAGGTGCTCGGCATCAGAGGCAGACAGGTGAAAAATTCTTTCTTGGTTAGCAATGATGTTTATTTTTCTAAACAGCTAATGTTCGTATTATAGTCTAAATAGTTGTGTTTCTCGGAGATTAGACCAAAGTACAATTAAATGCAAAGAAGCTGAAAAAGTAGGTGCTATAGTTGTCAAGATGGGCTTTTATCTGCAGTGTATTTTCTTTTTTGTGTTAGTTTGCTTTTCAGAAGTAGCCTTGAGGAAAAGGTGTCCAGCACAACTGGAAGATCTACTTTCTCTTTGCCAGGTTGTTTTCTGACAGATTTTTGAGGAAGTGAGGTGGCTCTTCACTGCTTCACCTCTTTTATTGAAGTCTACAATCTTAGGGATTTACTTGGTACCTTGAGAATGTGTGTGCATTTCAATTGCGAAGTTAGATATGTAGCTGAAAACATAAATGTGTGTCTGTAGTCCCATGGGAAAAGATAAACTTGAGCTGTTTTCAATTTTCACTTCTCTTTTGCCAGCCTAGAATTTGTAACAAAGTGATGGCACAGTGAGTGAGGTTAATAGGGTTGTTATTTTATGAGCACAAAGCCTGTATTCTTGGTTTGGAGTGGTTTAAGACGGGCATGTTTTTATGAGCTCATACCAACAAGATAAAGATGAGCTAATTACATATAAAAAGATTTTTCAGGCTGTAAGTAATCCTTTTCCTTAGGTTTCTGAGGTGAGATTTTTCACTCTTCTAGTCATCATATATGGCAAGATCCTTCTAATCTTGCAAGGCACCAGAGCCTTATTGAAATTTCTCACTGGTTTAGCAGCTTGTTTCCCTAGCCCTTTTGTGTTTCACTGATGTCTAATGCAGCTACTAATTGCTGGTATCAAAGCTCTTAGGCCTAGAAAGGGGAACAGTTGGGTCCTTTACTGCAAGTTGCAAACTGCCACCTTTGCAACATGATGTTAGTATAAATCAGGGCTGTCCAACTGGTCCCCACCCAGCTGCCACTCTCCCCATTTCTCCTGCTGTGTTGCTGTGGTGGCTGGAGTCTCTGGCTTCCCCCTCCCACCTTGCTTCTGCTTCATGCCCCCAGTCCTGGTAGCAGGATGACAGATCAGGACTGATCCGGGCTGCCTGCATAGAGGGAGAAGGGAGGAGCTGGGATGCCCACACTGTGTGTGTGGCTGGGAGGGAGCTGATGGTCCACGTGACAGGGAGATCCCTAGAGAGCCCCTTTGTGCTGTGAGCATCCTATGCAACATGTGGCCCCCCAGTCTGTGGCTCTTACAGTGTCTAGCCCCTGGATAGCCAGCAGTTGGACAGCCCTAGTATAAATCTTTAATTGATGCAATTAGTCATGAGCTTCCTTTGACCATTGAAAGACTTGGATTGGGACTTGAGGAAGAAGCAAGGCAGCAGAGGAATGGCAAAAGTCTTTAATTACAGAGAGAAAGTTGTTATCACTGAAAAGCAGACATGGGTCATTTTCAATGATTTTAACTCCCTAAAACAATCAGCACTCTGCTGTGGCTGCTAACTCATATGAAAGTCTAGTGGCAACAACGTATGAAGTCAAAGTCATTTACTGCCATGTACTGTTTCTGTAGAACCTTTTTTTCCTATTTAGAGACAGAAATTGCTCATGTCAAACTTGTGTCTGCTGTAGCATTAGTCAACTGTTATTTAGGGTGAAGTTACAGTTTACATTTAGGCTATGCTAAATCTGCTGAATGTTAAGTGCTGTTGAAGTTAGAACATGCTCTGAGCAGTTGCACACTAAGGCTAGGGACAGAAGTTACACACAAACTTGTTTAAGTGATCAGAAACTGGTTTAAACTTGTAATGGAACAGAAGTTCAGTGCACATAAACCAGTTTCAAAATGTCCGACACTAGTTTAAGATAAACTTGATTGAATATATAGCATCAAACTTAACTGATTTAGGTCAAATTGGTTTATGGAACTTCTGTCCCAGATCCCTTCCTGGTTTAAGTTAAATCAGAATCCCCCAGCATCCCAGCATGCTCTGCACCCTTGGGCTGTGCTCTGTGCTTCAATGGAGCAGGCCCCCAGCTGCCAGCAGGGACTTTTCCATCCCCAGCATCCAGGAGCAGGGTGGACTTCCCTGCCTCACCCCCTTCTTGGCTGGGGAATTGACCCAGCTTCCAGCTAGGATGAGGCCCTGGCCTGCAGCTCTCAGGAGGCACTGGGTAGCAGATGCTCTGACCCCCCTGAGCTGGCTCCAGTGACGTGACAGCACAAGGGGCCGTGCTCACTCAGCAGCTTCTGGGATGGCAGCAGGAGTTGGGAATGGGGTGGGAGAGGGAGAGAGAGGAGGCTGCTGTTTTTCCTCCCCACTCCCTTCTCAGCTGACCTGCTGGCCGGGGAGCAAATGTCACTGGGTGATTGGCCTGGCTCCTGGTTGCAGGGAAGCCTGCAGTCGCACCTGAGCTGGAAGCCAGAGTGATCACCCGATCACACCTCCCCGGGCAGTGGGCCAGCTGAGGAGGGGGCAGGGGGATGGCTCCTATTATGGGCTTCCCACCCACTGTGCTGGGCACAGCCTGGCTGAGGGTCCAAAACTGGAGAGGGGCTGTTTTCCCCCAACTCCCTCCTCACATGGCCTGTCAGCTGAGCAAAGGATTTGGCAGATTGGGCCAGATCCCAGCTTGGGCAGGGGAGTAAAGTTCCCATTGTGGGCTTCCCCACAGCTGGAAGCTGGGCTGATCACATGGCCGCACCCCCTACTTGGCTGGCAGCCCAGCTGAGGAGGGAGTGGGGGGGAAACAGCTCCCACGGAGGGCTCCTCCACCCCTGGACCTGGCACATCCCAGTTGCGGGTCCAGAGTTGAACAGGGGGCCATTTCCTCCCCCTCCCCACTCCCTCCTCAGCTGGCTGCTGGCCAAGGAGGAGGCATGGCCAGGTGATTGGTCCTGCTTCTGGCTCTGGGTGTGGGGGGGAGGAGAACTGCCCACCTTTCCCAACACCTGGGAGACCCCAGTTGGGGGTTCAGTGCCAGGTGGAGGGGAGGGCTTCCGCCACACCCTATCCTCAGCCTGCCCAGACTGAGGAGGGGATGTGACTAGGGGGACCAGCTCTGGGCATGGAGAGAGAGGGGAAGAGGTGCCCTGCTGGGTGATTTCCCCCTTCCCACTTCATTGGGGAGACCCTGGCTGAGGTCTGAGGGGAGGGGCGGGTTTCCCCCCCAGGCCCACTCCTCAGCTGGTCCGGACTGATGAGGGAGACCCCGGCTGGAAGACTGGTGGGGGGGTTCCCCCCACGCCTGCTCCTCAGCTGACTGAAGGCTAAAGAGGGGGTGTGGCCTGGGAAATGGACCATCTCCTGGCTCTCTGCACTGGCAGGCCGGCTGGGAGGTGAGTTCTAGCGCCCCGTGGTGCCTGGCATGGGCCACTGCAGGGGTCTGGCTCCCTTTCACTTTTGAAAAGTGAACATGAGTTCACTTCCTTATTGGGTCAATCTAAGCAATTTACAGAAACCTGCAAAGACTGAATCGATTCAGACTTGGGCTTTTTTACTGTGTGTTCCTAATGTAAGAGTTAATACCATTTCTTGCCTGAACAGCTCTGCTAGAGGGCTAGCAAGCAGGGGCATGGCTAGGAGCCAGAGCACCTGGGTTCCAGCCCTGCTTTGGATGGGGTGGGGCTGGAAGGTTCATCCTGGGATGCTGGAGGACTACGAATCCAAGTGTATGGTGTAACTTCACTCTTATGCTTGAATTTTAAGTCCTCCCTAGTACATGTTGGGGGACTTGTGCTGCAAAACACTCAGCATGAAGTTCCCTTCTGGGGTTTGGGGTGGAGGTGGAGAGGGCTGTACTACTAGCACAGAGCCCCCAGGATTTAGTGCTGCTGCTAAATGGGGAGAGGGGGTGCAGAGGGAAGCCACAGGCCCTGGTAAGCCACTTGGCCATGGGAGAACCAGCAATGCTTGGGAGAAATGGGCCAGGTGGCATGGGAACATTTCAGCTAACCTCAATTAACCAAGGTTAATTGAACTCTTCTTCAGCTTTTGTCCAGCTCTGTCATCTCTGCAGGAGGCTGAGTTTAGGTTGGGGGGCTTGGATCAGGTTGGCAGGGGTTGATGGAGGGCTACCAATAGAACAGCCCTCTCCCACCATCTCCTTCCCCCACCCCAGAATGGGAACATGGGGGGCCAGAGAGAAGCCACAGCCCCCAAGCCTCTTTGCCTCCCAGCTCTGTGTTTCCACTGCTGCAACCCCCCTCTCCCACCTCTGAACCAGACCAGGGATAAAGCCCAGGTATCCTGGCTTCTAGCTGTACCTCTGCTCGCCAGCCTTCTAGTGGCTGCGCAGGCAAGAAGGGTTGCAACCCTTAATGTGTGACTGCTCACAGCACTTTCTAACTTCAGCACCACTTAACATACCACAAACGTAGCATGGTTTAAGTGTAACGTGTAGCTTCACCCTGATCAGGCAGCATGATGTGTTTCTATTACAGCTGTCAGTTAATTGCAGTTAACGTATGCAATTAATGCAAAACAATTAATGCATTAATTTTTGTAATGAGCTTTAATTGCACACATCTGTTTTGACCCGGGGTGAGCAAAATACAACCTGCCACATGCCCTCTCTGGACTCGGCTCAGCAGAGAGGACCAGCTCTGGACCAGCTGGAACCCAGGGGGTCCACAGACTATGTCTAAGGGGTCCATGAAAGATGACTATGATTAAATGCATGTGTACACCCACACTTACAATTCAGTGGGGTCCACACCTCCACTCAGAATTTTCAAAGGGGTCTGCACCTCTATTTGAAATTTTTTAGGGATCTGCAAATGAGAAAAGGTTGAAAACCACTGCCCAAGACCAACCAGCTTGCTCACTTTTTGAAGTGCCACTTAACTCATGCTAGAGATTTTTGTGCATGGATAGAGAGTGGGATGAGGACAATACTCAAGTTGTATTTCCAGCTAACAGTCTAATGAAGACAAGCTCTTGCTGAATCTCTGTTTGAGGAAGAATGGCATAAAAACAGTGGAGAAGTACTGTCAAAACATCTGGTTTTGGTTTGCTTTCTTAGGAATTCTTGTTGCAGCACAGACACTATTTTCCCTTTGTTTTATACCCCTCGTCTTCCTCTACTGGAGGTACAGCCCCTGTGCCCATGGACAAGTGGGAATAGGAAGGGTTTACTTTGGAGTCCATTAATACATTTAATTAAAGCAGTGGCTTTAATTGACCGTAGAGTTTGTGATTTGAGGGAGAGGTTCAGTCCTCTTTTGTCAGGTTTTCAAGTACTGAGTTGTACATTCTGTATTATGGGTTATGCTCCTCGGGACTCTAGCTTCACTGAGTGAATGTGGAGAGTTGCAGCAGCACAGGATTTGCTCCTGAGATCTGTAATTGGCAGCTTTTGTGGTATTTTTTCAGCTGAGAATAGAAGAGGAAACCAATGTGGGCTGGTGTGGTTGGTCTCAGGTTTATTAATATTCTTTACAGCTCTACCAAGAAGACAAGGGTACACAGTGTTCCTGATTTTAGTAGACTTACAACTTCAAATTTGATTAGCAAAAATATGTAGCCATTTGTTATCCTAATCAAATTAATGAAACCATAACTTCAATTCGAGGTCCAACATGCAAGGGATATCTTTTTTTTTTCTTTTGGTGTCAATGTAAATTTTAGTTATTGTGACACCATCTGTGAATGATAACTCTTGCTACTGTGAACTGGTTGTATATTATTGTATTGGCCATCTGGTCTGTTGTTGATGTGGACCTTTGCAAAGATTAAAGGTTTGTTTTAGCATGCATTGGAGCACCCACCATTTCCAGCTATACCACAGAAACCTGAAAGAATAACTTAGTAAATCCTTCATGAAAGGCAAACTTGAACCACTTGGCAGTCATACATTTAAGAGCTGTGCACCTTAGGGGCTGTTATATTACCAAGAATAAACAAGGATAAGATCTTACCTCACTTGAGCAAACTAGTATTAGTGATTATTATAAAGTAATGAAGGAACACAAAGTCTGATATGATTGGTTTTTATATGATGTAGAAGAGAGTTACTGTGGCAAAGTGAGGCACTGAAGAATCTTCTAGGGGACTAACTAAAAAACTGTAGGAAAGTGTTTTGTTGTTTTTTTTTTTCCATAAAGAAAAAAAGTTTTTTTTGATGTATAAATTTAATGCAAAGATCCATGTGTTGATACTAGCTGAGGGTTATGGCTATTGAATAGTGTACTCAAGCCCCCTCACAAGTGTGTGCCTCTTTGTGTAACTAGTACTGTGACTTTTCCTCCAACACAATGGTGCATTCTCATTAGAACCACAGCTACAAATGCCACTGTGGTGTGGACTCTATTAATTAGCCTTATGGTGTACTTTAAATAGGTAAATAGAGGGTTTAATTCCAGGTTGAAGGAAGCTGTTTGTCTGTTTTGCTTTGCGTGGTAAATATTTTAAAAGTTTTGTATACTTCTTGTTTATTTTTAAAATACATTGAAATAAAATAAATAAAAGCAGGCTTCCCCCAAACCAGTGAGAACCAATCTTTTTGGCAGGTATCCACAAATTAGTCCTTTACCCTCCCTGGGCGCATCCATACATGCAAGCTTGCAGCAGCTCAAATAGAAGCGGTGCAAATTTGAGCCGGGGCTTTTTGCCTCGGTGCACGTGCTCAGACATGTATTTTATTTTGGAGCAAATTGTGCCACTTGGGGCAAAATAACCCTGCCTGGTTCCTCTTGGATCTGCAGCCAGGGGGAGCTAGAGCCCAGGGCCAGCACTTGTGCTGTCCCCATCAGTACAAAAAGCTGCCCTGTCCTGGCCCCATCTGGACAAAAAGCTGCCCTGGCAAGCAGTTGAGAGTTACTCGGTCTCAAGAGTTTCTGGGGCCCGGCCACTTGGTACCTGGGGACACTATCCCTTGTGCCAGCTGGACTGCTGTAGCAGCATCCCAAATCCATTTTTAAAAATACCCCAAAACCCATGTTTTTCCACAATTAAAACAAAAGACCGCTCTGTGCACACGTACATCGAGAGAGAGAGAGAGACAGCGATCAGTTGGGCAATGCTTTATTGGTATATTTACAATGTTAAAGCAGTGTGGAAGCCTATCAGTGTCTCTATCATCATGATAAAATAAATTCTAAATACCTATATGTGTTGATGTATACTTTTGGTTTTCTTTGCACATGATGGGTGTGTAATGGGGGGATGTGGTGTTTGCAGGAAGGGGGTGGGAAGGGGTG
>NW_005842628.1:734100-775567 GCF_000455745.1 Alligator sinensis | reverse complement strand
CCCAGTGTCCCAGGCACTCTGGAGGGCCACAGCCTTCCCCCCCGCCCCCTACCGCCCAGGGTCCCAGCTCCTCCTGGAGGGCCACAGCCCCCCGCCCAGGGTCCCAGGCACCATGGAGGGCCCCAGCCCCCCTGCCCAGGGCCCATAACTTACCTTTAGCAGCAGCAGTGGGAGTGGGACACTCTGAGCCATGGTAGCAGAACCCGGCACGGCATGTGGGGACCACGTGCCAGGCCCAGTTGGGTCCTGCCAGCCCTGGGGCCTCTCTGCTGCCCACCTGGGCCATGGTGACAGGACCCAGAGCAGGACACGGAGACCACGTGCCAGGCCCAGCTGGGTCCTGGGGCCTCTCTGCCGCCCAGTTGGGCCAGGCCCTTGGTGACAGGACCTGGCGCAGCACGTGGGGACCGTGCGCTGGGCCCAGCTGGGTCCTGCCACTCTTGGGGCCCCTCTGCTGCCTGGCCGGGCCATTCCCATGGTGGCAGGACCTGGTGCGGCACGTGGGGATCGCACGCTGGGCCCAGCTGGCCACCCGGCAGGAGCAGCCCCAGGACTGGCAGGAGCTATCTGGGCGTGGCGTGCGGTCCCCACGCACCATGTCAGGTTCTGCCTCTGCCCTGCTGTGCCTGCAGTGGGGTGGAGCGCGGCGGGTTTTTTTAGACCCCTGGATATGCAGGGGTCTAATTTTCTCCCTGCGCTGAACATTTTTTCATTCCCGCAAGTGCCTCTTACCCCACCTCAAAGGGGTTTGAGATGGGGCAAGAGGCACGTGCATGCTCATCTGGACGCACCCCCTGAGTGTAGTTCTGGTCCCCTTCCCCTGCCTGATCTGCTGCTCTGCTTTCTGCTCTGTCTACCACTATGCTGCCTATGCATGTCCCAGTCTGTCACATACCATAAAAGGAGTCTACCCTTGCCACTTGTGGCTCATGTGCCTCAGTTTGGCCATCTCTGCTTTAAACAATATACTTATTTAAAGTCTTCGTTCAGCACTTGTATCGTAGTACCTACTGTGAATACAAAAATAATGAAAAAAATCTTATCTCATGTTACATCTTAGCAAAACATAGCTATCTTCTAACTAGAGTGGGCAATGTTTTAGAAATAGCAGTATATGTCACACAAATTATGATGTATTCCTATTTTTCTCCTGAGATGTTTTTCCCCCAGTTCAGACATTCAGAAAATTAAAGGGGAAAAGCTGAAGGAGAAAAGATATAAATGTACCTCTCATAGAGCTCTTATTTATTTATTCTTTTTAGCAAACACATGTAATGCATTTTATCAGCAAAAAAGGTTCTTTCATTGCTGGCTGTGCAGCTATTTGTGCTGCACATTTCTTCACATAGGCTTATCTCCACAGTTTCAATTTTCTCAACTCCCCAGGCATTTGTATTAAATCTTTGAACAAAAACTTTGCTTTTTGCACAGATTCTTTACTCAACTTCATTTCATTGTGGATTATTTAAAATTGTGTTTCTATTTTTTGTCATTTTTGTTATTTGCTAGTTTTGTTGCCTCTTACTTAAATCATCTGTTGTTTCTAACCCTCATGCCCTCCCGAGTCAGATTTTCATTTGCAAAATCCAGTCCCACTTCATCCTGAAACTTCTTTGGGAAGAGGCTTCCAGAATTAAATTAGAGGAATAGATGTGATCAGTGAGGCCAGTGAAGCAAGTGCCAAGAAATTGCTGAGGTTTTTACCAGTGCTAAAGACGCACAAATTATGGGTTAAGAGGTAGTTGTTCCATATGCTTGCATGCCACAAAGAGAAAGTAGGCAGTAGCAGTGTACCACATATATATGCTCAAAATCTGTAGGTGCTGCCCATAATTTTTTTTTTGGTATTTTGCTGTATCATATTACTATCCAGGATATTGGTATATAGCATGAACTTGTTGCAGTAGCACAAGGATAGATGGATAAGCAGGGTATGAGCCCTGGGTGCTGCCCAAGGTGGACCTGATGGAATGGAGTTGGATGGAGGTGCCTTCCCCTTCTCTCCCAGCACTCTGCACCTTCCTTCAGCAGCTCTAGCAGTGGGAAAGGCAGAGCAGCAGTGGTGTGTGGAAGAGGAGCAGCAGTCGGAAGCTTGTTGCTACTGGGGGAGATGTCATCTCCTTTCCTTGTAGCTTACAGAAATGTGGGTGAAATCCCTACTTACTATGCAAGATATCCTTGCTTCATAAAAAAAAAAGTAAATTACTGTTGTCCCAAGCACTATCCATATCTAATGCCATGTTTCACCGTAGTGCATTATAACTAATATAGCCATGAATATAGTCCATATATATTTCTATGAATGCAAAGGCCATTTATAAATTAATATTTATATTAATCAATGAGTTCATCTTGGACTGCAAGGGGCTTTAATGTTTAATGTACAACTTACATTCACTGCCCCAAATTTCAGTTGCAGTCATGTTTACATGTAGGAGCATTTAACCTCCCTAAAACAGCAGCCTGAATATTTACAGTTCAGTAAAATTGTACAGTGAGGCCCACTACAAGATGGCTAGTTGATAGGTTTTCCTAGCATGATACAGAATTGGCTTACTTAGCCTGTTTTTGTGAGCTCCTTCAATGGGACTATTCCTCTCCTCCCTCTTTCTTCTCTTTCCCCCCACCTTGGGGAAAAAAAAATGAAAAACAGAGAGAGAATACAGATAGTGGGGGCCAAGTTCAGAATTCATAACAGACTTTGTTATCATTTTATATGCTCAACCAAACTCTTCAGTTTAGTTACTCAATTTTGTATGAGGGAGTCCAGTTGAGTATAATTTACAAATAGGGTGACCATCCATCCCTAATTGGGTGGAACAGTCCCAAAATGGGAACATCAAGTCCTGGTCCCAGGCTGCATGAATCCAGGACAGCATTTGTCCCAGATTCCCAGTGTCATGCAGGGATCCGAGTTTTCCATTCACCGTGGGAAATGGCAGGTTTCCCTTTGCAGGCTGGCAGAGTTCCAGCCTGCAAGGGGCTGCGGGGAACAGGATGCAGCAGGTACCAAATGCATGTTGCCAGGAATACAGCCCTAGACATCAGTGAAGAGCAGCTACCCCCAGATGTCCACAGAGAAATCTATAGGGGTTGGGTGCAAATTGAGGCCCCCATGGTGAGGGAGGAAGTGGGATAGGGGCTGGGCCTGGGGGCATTGCACAGCGAGGGCAGTGGATGGGGGCTGGGGCAGGGAGCAGGACAGAACCTTGGGAGACTCATCCACGGGGTGGAGGAGGGGGTGGCTCCATGCTGCTCTGTGCAATCCTGGGGAGGGGGACATCAGGGGTCATGTGCTCCCCATATTTGTGTATGGGGGGTGGGGGGCAGATGCAGGTTGCCCCCTGCAGGTTTGGGGCGCTTTGCCCTGCTGCCCTTCCCCCAGGAGCTCTATGCTGGCTGCGCTGCCATGGTGAAGTGCCCCCTGTACACCCGGCAGCAGCAGGGGCAGCAGCTCAGTGTTGTGCCGCCCATTGCTGTTGGGTGGGCAGGGGACGCCTTGCCATGGTGGCATGGCCATTTCAGGGCTCCTAGAGGATGGCAGCAGGGCAGGGAGCCCTAATCGCCCTGTGGGCAGCTTGTGTCCACCCCCGCTTCCTGCTCTATTCAGCTCTGCTCTGGCTGTGCTGCTGTGGGGGTGAGAGGAGGCAGGCATATGTCCCACCTTTCCATTTTGAAAAGGTGGTTACCTAGTTTACAAACAAAGTAGCTGGAAGAACATGTTAAGTGAAAGTAATTTTCAAAACATGCTTACTAGTGTCTTTTTTCTAACTCCATAAATTTGTAAGTTCCACCCTTTGAGCAGACTTCCTGTTACAATGGAAAATGGACGGGAGTAGATCTAATGGAATCTGAATGTTAGAAAGGTTCGGATAAAAGGTCCATTGAGCCTAGTAGCCCATTGGCCTTGATTTAGTTAAGGCATGAGAATTTTTTGCCACCAAAAGCATGCAAGGGCACAGTGTGGTGTGAACATTACACCCAGCTGCCTTTGACTCCACAGCCTGAACAAGCAGATGTCCATTTACAGCTAGGTCAACTGAGGGTGGCCTTTGGCATAAATCCAGAGCAAGGCTTGGTCTGTGTCTTTGAAGCCACAGTGAAATATCTTAACCATGCTACCATCATGCCTATTAGGTGATGAAGAGGTTGCTTAGATTATAGTGCTGAATTTGCTCCACTATTTGTAAATCCATATTTTAGAGATAAAAACAGAGCGCTATTTAATTTTCCCTCTCCTTTGCTCATTTTATTTTTTTCTTGTCTTTAGATAGCTGCTTGTAAGACTGTTGAGAGGATGTAGTTTTTTTATCTGTGGTCAGTTTTAGAGGAAGAAATTGAAGTGAATTGGTAGTGTGGTTAAAAAGCTCTGAAACTTAAAACTATAAAAAATCAACTCGCTCATTTCAGTATTGTTGGTACTGAAGCTGTATCTTTTAGTGTTTATACAAAGAGATAGGGGAACTGTGTGGATTGAAAATGTTACAATTTTATTCATTCTGCCTGTGACAGAGTGAAAATTTTGATGTCTGTAAATGATGAGCTCTTGTGGAGATGTCATCATTACAGCTTTACATTATTTATTAAATCGTGCTGGATGCTCATCTGTTGTCCTTGTACTAGTATTTCTTCTCCCCACCCACTTCCCTTAGGCTAAGTAATGCTACATGAGACTGTGTGAAGGGATCAGCTGTAATCCTGTCAATATGTAGACAAGTTGGATCTCATCATGACTCCTTAGTTACGTTACTTTTCATTTCCATGGGGATTGAATTTATATATAAATTCTGCATAAAGTACATCTCTCTCAAACATTCCTGTCACATGGCTTTGCAATGCTGTAAGGATATATATGTTTTACAATGCTGTATGCATGTATGCACACGTGCGTGTGTGTGTGTGTGCGTGCGCGCGCGCACACACACACACACACACACACACAAACTGAGATAGATAGATAGATATATAGCATTGTAAAGCTGACTGGAATATTTGTGAGATAATGTTCTTAGTGCAGAAAAAGATAAATGTAGGTGTACTATGAAAAGAACTAATAGTGAACATTGTAAAACAGCAGGGAAGGAGAGAGGACAGATGGGTTTGTTTTTCCTCAGGGAGTCTAAAGTAAACTTGATTTGTCGTCTTTAAATCCTTAACCTCAATAGACAAATAAAAAACACATCCGCAGGATGTAATGTTTGCTCTCATTATAGAAAATTTTTAAAAGACAGTTTACATTAGCCAAAGGTATTTGTCAGGTCAGGAATGTGTTTTTCCTTTTCACTGAGTGGAGTTTATTGCTTTGCTGTTTTTTTCCTTACAGCAACAGGTTCTGTTTTATTCTCATACACAAGTCAAAACTCTGAAGTTGGGTTATTTTGTTTTCTGCAAAACCCCCCCAGCTTCTTTCACAATTTAGGTTGAAGATTGTTAAAGGCACTTCATTTTTCTTGACAGTGATGGAATGTAGGCACTCAACTTCTCTGTATGCCTTTGGAAAATCTTTCCTCGAGTTGTCTGTGGATGTTATATTTGACTATTAAAATATGCATGTTGAATGGACATTCTTACAAGTTTGAACTAAGATATAAACAAATAAATGGCTATTCAGATTTTAATTTGAGTACTAAGTATGTATTTAGTTGTGTATGCATAGATATTGTACCTGTGAAATAATGTAATGTGATTACATTTTATAACAGGAACAAATAGATTATTTGGCAGTAGTGGGATTATGTCACTCCTTGACCAAAGCTTCATTTTTTGGAAGAATATTATTATGTCACATCCCCATTTCACTTCCATTTTCCAAGTGGTGATTGAAAAGGAACTCTGACTTGACAGGCTGTAATAGTTCTCATGTTATCCCGAATAGTGCATCTTTGTGACTATTGAATATTCTGCGGTAGTTGCAGCATGCCTTTCCCTGACCTGAAGCTTTATTCCTCAAGATTAGGCTGCTTTTCGATACTCACCCCACTCTCATGTACACTTTCCATTATGCAAATATCAACGTATCAGCTTACCCCAGGTGATATGCCCTTGTGACCATTATACTGCTAAAAAGAAATGAAGATATACTCTCAGCCAGGGCTTCATGTTCTGGCAGTACTGCCCAATATTGCATCTTCATTTCTGTTTGGTATTTTCTTTGGTAGTAAATATACAATAAGCATGTAAAAAACCAAACAAAACCAACGTTCAGCCGGTCTGTTGCAAATCTGGTTAAAATATTAATTCAGAAATCATATGGAAAGTTACAAGTTAACAAAGGTGTAGGAACTCTTCTTTGTTTTTATGCAAACTAAGAACAGGAAAATGGATATACTTGACACTTCTTATGTTATAAAAATCTTTGTAATAATGACTAAGTTCCTGATTGCTACACAAAAAAACGATATGAAGAATCTATGTGGGTACATTTGACTCTGAGGACCATGCTTATTAGCTGTGTACAAACAGCTAATAAGCATGTTTGTAGAAGCCTAATTTAATGCTTTAGGTTTCTAGAAGCCTAATTTAATGCTTGCTTCTTCTCTGTCTGGTTTTTGATGCCTTCTAAAATAGTGAATGCCACTAGACGGCTCATAAAACTATTTAAAGCGATATTCTCATTCCTATACACTATAATTAGTAGACCCGGCTAGTGTTGCTGTGAGTAGCTTGGTACACTTTCCTTTAGCAGGAATTTGGAGAACTCTTCATTTGACTGGAATAGATCTACTTCTCTGCCTTTTTAATTTCAAATTTCCATCATAGAAAGACCAGGTCTTAGCTTGAATAAATTTGTGGTAACTTACACAATGTTTTCTGGCAGTTGTATGTTATACCAACAACTTTGTTCCCATAATAAAAATACCTTTGCTTGAATAAACTCTGTTTATGCAAATATTTTCAACCTTTGAATTAATCAGTATTTGAAATGCTAATTTGAATGTAACATTAATATTTTAAATATGTTGAAAGGAATTATGGAGAGAGCAGCAGATGCAGTTTTTTTCTGGGGAATGGTCATTCCTTTCTCTGAATAATCAGTAAATAGTACTTGGAAAAGGTACAGCTGAAACAGCCATCAAAATGCATCTTGTTTTTAAAACTCCTTTGCTCTAACATGCACAGAAACCTCTGACGATTTTTTTTGCATTTTTTCTGTGAAGAGACAACTGCAAGTGTTATGAGTAAGATTAATGGCTCATTATTGAAATGACATTTATTCAATTGATGTAATCCATGACACTTATTTTGATTCTGATAGAAAATGAGTCAGGAAGTTACCAGTTAGGGTAACATTTATTGTAGTAAACTTATTTTAAGTAATTGAGCAGTTGTTGTGGCAGGAGTTGCTGCTAATCTCTAGTCACCCTTACAAAACCATAAAGGTGTATATTAAAAGACAGTTCTGTACTGAAAGAAAATTTCCTCATGAATTCCTATTAATTTTATCTGTTTCTCCATAAGATCTTTAATCTTGACACAGCCGACTACTATACCAGACATCCAAAGGGGAGGGAAAACTTTGGTAAGGATGTGTGCGCCAAAGTGCTGATAGTTGGGCTTAGCTGTAGAATCCAGTGCTTCCTTTGGTAGTTTATTTTAATGATTAATCATCCTCCTTGTTAATTTGAATTTGTCTGGCTTCAACTTCCAGCCATTGTTTCCTATTATGCTCTTTTCTTTGCTGGATTAAAGAACCCTGAATCACCCAGTACTTCTCCAAGTGAAAGTAGTCAAGTCACTTCTCAATCATTATTTTTATAATATGAACAGATTTTGCTTTAAGGCATTTTTGCAGCCTTCAGACTTGTGGCTCTTTAATGCACCATCTCCAATTTTTCAACCTACCATTTAAAATATGAATCCCAAACCTGGATGCTGTATTCCAATATTGGTTTCACCAGTGCCACCTCCTTTTTCCTACTAATTACTCCTGTTTGTATGTTTGTTAATCCTTTTTTGTGACCCCTATTGTACATCAGCTTTTCATAGTCCACGATTCTGTAGGGAAGGCCCACATTTCTTTTTCTTGGATGTCTGCATTTCACTATTTTAAAGTATTTTTTTATTTGAATGGGACC
Organism: Alligator sinensis; assembly: GCF_000455745.1. Taxonomy (NCBI): domain Eukaryota; kingdom Metazoa; phylum Chordata; order Crocodylia; family Alligatoridae; genus Alligator; species Alligator sinensis. The sequence goes on along the minus strand of NW_005842628.1, from coordinate 767,492 downwards.
AGCATACGTAAGTGACCCAGATGAGTGTGCATAGGGTGCAGTCAGAAGTAACAATTGAGATTTTTCAAACCCATTCCTTTGGAATTCCATAGTGCTCTGCTCCCTGCTCTAACTCTCCTATGAGGGAGGGAGGAAATTTAGCCTGCCAGACTGTCCAGGCACTGGGTTCCACTCCCTGGTCCTGGCTACTAGGGGTGTGTGAAACGGGCCCTATTTGAATTGGATTCAGATTCGGCCTGAATCAGGGACAGCGATTCGATTTGTTGATTCAGATCACTGTCCCTGATTCGATTCAGCCAAATCTGAAGATTCGATGCTGATTCAAAGAATCAGCAATTTAGCCATAAACACATCTTTAAAAGTTTTTTCTACATACCTTGAGGTAGCAGGCACGGCCTGTGAACGCTCCAATGTACTTCTGGTCCACTTCCGGGTCCGCTGAGGAACATGTTGTGGGGCCTCCCTGCACCCTCCCCAGCTCAGCGATTGGCCAAAGAGGGACCTGGGTGCCCCCCCGCCCAGCCCCAAGAGGCACCAGTCACCGAGCTGGAGGAGTGTGGGGTGGCCCCCCACCACACTCCCTGGCAGACCCGGAAGTGGACCAGAAGTGCTTCTGGTCCACTTCTGGGTCTGCTGCTGAGCACGCTGGGGAGCCCCCAGTGCTTCTGTGGGACACTCCATGTGCCCCAGCATTACAGCACTTATGAGCCCCTGCTACCTAGTAGTATGTAGAAAAAACATTTAAAGCTGTGTCTATGTCCAAATTGTCAAATCTTACTGAATCTCTCCAAATCAATTTGGAGCGTTCTGATTCAATTTGGAGAGATTAAAGGGTCCTCGGATTCTATTCAGGTTTGGAGATTCGGCCACCAAATCGGGCCAAATCTCCGCTGAATCGATTCGGGGACCGAAGCTTTCCACCACCCTACTGGCTACTCCAGCACTCATGGGTCCCCTACCACCCAAGTCCTCTCTACCTCCTCTCTGCTGCTGTGAGATGGGGACAAAAGAGTTTCAGGGGAATTTGGACAGGAGGAGAAGAGAAGTTTGGGGGATTTGGGGCAGGAGGGGAGGGTGTGGTGGAGAGGAGGTTCATCCTCTATGGCAGGAGAGGAGTGTGGAAGTGTAGGTTGCTGCAGTCTTCTCTAGCTGGAAGGGCTAGGTTTCCCAAGGCTGGGCTGGAAAGCTATGACTACATGCAGCCATGGCAATTTTGAAACATTCCAGTTGGAGGAGGAAGGTGAAAGGGAACGTCACAGAAGCTGTACATTCCACTGCTGAAATTATACTTTTTTCTAAATGTTTTCAACCCTGGTACACTTGGAAATGTTTCAAAAGTTACTTCAAAACCTACTTAGTTCAATAGTACAGTTTGTACCCTGTGGGTGGTTTTATCTTGTCATTATTTACTCCCTGTTGTTTTTGTGTCATCTGAAAACTTTATCATCAGTGATACATATTTTAAAATTTTCCTTTTGTATCAGTGATGAAAATGTGAATGTCAGGTTTAGCATCTGTTCCCAACTAGAACCCTTCCTAGTTCAAATTAAATCAGAGTCCTCCAGCATCCCAGCATGCTCTGCAGCCCTGGGCTGGTGTGCTGTCTACTCCAGAGAGCAGGGCTGGCCCCACCCCTCTGCTCCCTAGCTGGAGCAGTGAAGACTGGTTTACTGCCCACCCCCAGGCAAACCCTGGCTAGGGTCTGGGGTCAGGGAGAGGGGTTAAACTCGTCTTCTCCCAAGTACAGAACTGCCTTACCCTGCTGGCTTAGTGCTGGCTGCAGCTGTGGACTACAGATCCCAGAGGTACCTGGAAACAGGAAGAGGAATTGATGAGCAACCCTGAAGAGTCCTGCTGCTGTGATGCTGGACTGCCAATCCCAGATCCTTTGGGGCCAGCAGTAAGAGGAAGCAAATACACAGTCCATAGCCATGCTCTAGTGTCCCCCGGCTTCTGGCTTGAGCCACTGCAGACGTGTGGCTGCATTTCCTGAATCACAAGTGAATGTCTGTTCATTTGCTTATTGTGTCAATCGTTGCAGCTTAGACTAACCTGAAGAGACCGAATGAATTCAGCCTCGGGCTTTTTGACTGCCTGTACTAGTAGAAGTGCCCATTTATTGATGACAACTTTTTTAATTTGTCACTTGGCCAGTTCTTAATCTATGGGCATGTATACAAGTGCCCCACCCCAGCTCCAGGCATGGCAGCCATGGTTGTTGCTCTCAAGAGACTCAGGTGGCAGAAGAAATGAGGCCCCCCCTCCGCCCCGGCTGTGCAAGCCTGGCCCAGCTATCCCAGCAGGGGGCCTTGTGGGGACTCTGTCTCCTCTTGAGCACCAGCTAAGCCCCACAATGCTGCTTGGCATATGGGCAGAATCACCCAAAATTAACCCTCTCAGGGAACCTAGAGTGCACCTGTCTGTAATGTCATCAGACAAAGTTAAAATTTCCTTGTGACAGGCCATTTTAAAAGTGCTCTGCAGCTGTGAACATTTTGTTGCATTACAGCTGTAGAGTGCCTTCAGGTGCCTCATTGTGCGAAAAATGTAACTTCTGTAAGCACCCCATATGATGTGTAGTCTGTTGATATTGAATACTACTACATTCTTAAAATCATAATGTGTTAAGTCAAACAGACTACAAAAGTTGGTGTAAATTATAATTATTATACATGACCTTTTGTGCAGACATCACAAAGTTGTAATTTGGAAGAATCTAAATATTTATTTGACAAGACTGTTCCATAAAATCTCCTTGAGTGGAATAAATTGTATTTCTGTCTTTTAATTCTTTATTAATTGATTCCTCTATCAACTTTATATTATTTTGCCAAGGACTGGTGTCAGGGAAATATGCCTGTATTTACCTGTGTTATTCCACTTGCCTTTTCTGCATTTAGGCACAGTTTTTGAACAATTCTAATCTTACAGAATTTCCTTGATATTTGAAGTTTTATTAAAAATTAACATTGAGAGACCAATCTTCTCAGCCAACTTCTTTAGGACATTTTTATTCAGGTTTTCAAAACTTGCTGATGTGAAGATGTTTATTTCTAGGAGATTTTGTTTAACTTCCTCCTTATTTACTTTTAAATTGGAAAGTAATTTATCATATGCAAATAATGAAAATACATTATCCTGTTTCTGTTTAAATAACAAACAGAAATATTGGTTTAACATCTCTGCTGTTTTAAACGTTATTAGCTATTTTACTGTCTCTATCTACTAATAAGCCTTTACCATTGCTAAGGTTTCTTTTGTCGTTGAAGAACAGAGTTGTAAAACTCTATTGCCTTTAGTCCTGGAAGTCATTTATTTTTCAGTGATGTCTTGAGCTTCCCTTATAAATTTTCTATATTTAAAAATGTCTAATTTATATTGATCGTTATATTTCCATTCCTCCCCACCCATGCACAATTTGCTCTTTCATTTTTAGTGACTGTCTTTAGTTCACAACTGAAACAGGATGATTTGGCTTTTTCTGTCATTAGGTCCAGTACAGAGTTGTTGTGTGTGGAGTGCACTAGATGTGTGTGGGGTACATTTAGAATTAGCTTATAGCAGTGGTGTTCAACCTCCTGCCTGCATGCCAGATGTGGCCAATGGAGCCATGCCATCCAGCCTATGGGTCTCCCCACAGGTGTGGCCATTTGGTGGTAGGGGAGCACTGGCAAGTTCCCACCTGTGGGAGTGGGGGAGCGGTTCTAGTTTGGCTAATGGTTGGCCGGAGGCTACTTGTCTATCCCATGGGGCTGGATAGTTTAAGCACCATTGGCTCATAGTTTTCAGAAAGTGTAATGCTGACTTACTGCTGGCTCTATAACATCTTTTGCACATGTTTCTCAAATGAATGTCCCTAATACTAATGCCAGTTTCCTTTCCGCCCTCTTTAGAGGCACCTGGCTAAGGATCCTGCTCCCTGGCTCATAACAGAGTCAAACCTGTACCAACCCTCCTGAGCTTTGCTAATAAGCACATTGATCCATATGCATTCAAATTACTTTAGCACAGAATTATCAGTAACTGTAAAACTGGTGTGTTTAATGGAGAATTTGAGTGCCCCACCCCTTCAACCCTGACCCACAAAACTCTTTTACCCAGCCTAACTAGATTATAACCACAGGTTATTGTCTGGAGTGGCATGTGATCACTTTTAAAAAAACAAAACCAAAGTACCTGAAGTAAACCAAAGAATAAACTAAACCTGTTTACAATTCTTCTGGGCAGGTTCCGGTTCCTCTAGTGCAAGTCTGGAGCCAAAGTCAAATCTTATTCTAGTTCATTTATCGGTGGATGATAAATGAAAAGTAGATGTTTCTTCAGCGGTTTAAAGATGTAAAGTGCTATACAAATACACATTTTAATATAAAAAATATAACCTTCATTCCATTTTTAATAACAAAACACTCTATTACAATTATAACCATTTATTAATAACCCCAAATTAATAAAAATCCTGTATACGAGACAAGTCTGATTCTTTTTTTAGTTTTCACCATCACTTAATGATGCTGTTATATATTCCTAGAATAGATTTTGTCTTTATGAACCCTAAAAACTGTAGCATGATTAGATTAAGCACATATATACAGGAATCATTGCAACTGCTTTTAATGTGAAACAGCACCCTGTCCAATACCAGCACTACACATAGCACAAAAAGGAAATGAAGAATGGTGTATCCAACTAAAATGTCAGGAGAGTTTAGGTAGGCAGAATGTAATTACCTATATTAGACTAGACTGTCTAATACAACATATGTAACACTTTCTCTCTGGTGAAATCACAATTGCTTAGAACCTTAGACTCATGTCTCATTTGAAAGTGTGTATAAATGCCTTTAAAGCCTGGGACATTGTTTTATTGCCGAGTTAGGGCCTGGTCTTGTAGTTTCAATCTGCCTAAACAATGTAGAAAGAGAGACTGGCTTTTTTATGGACAGAAAAAAATATCTGAAGTCATAACTGTTAATGCTACAATTTTGCAGAGACGTAAACTTCATACTTTACAGAGTTCAAGCCACTCGGGGTGAGGATGAGGCCCTCATGAATTATCATATCTCTGCTGTGAGACTCTGCAGCTTCCTCTGAAACATTGGCTGTTAGCCACTGTTAGAGACAAGATATTGCACTAGATAGGCTGCTACTTTGAGAGCTAGCCTATACTACAAAGGCTTTGCTGGCATGGCTCTATTATTTAGCTTCATCGAGCAAAGCCCCTTAGAATAAGCAAATCCTTCTGGTGTTGCAGTTAAATATAACAGAAACATAGAAAATTTGGGTTGGAAGGGACCTCAGGAGGTCATTTAGTCCAGCGGTTCCCAATCTGTGGTATGGGTACCACCAGTGGTACGCAGACAACCTGTCAATGGTACGTGTTAACAGATTTATTATAATTGCATTATATGACAAAAAATTGCTGGTGGTGCTTAAGGTTGTATTGTTTTAAATTGATGGTGAGCAGTCTGTCAAAGTTTGGGAACCACTGATCCAATCCTCTCCCCAGAGCAGAGCCATCCCTAACTACATCATCCCAGCCATATCCTCCCCCAGCGTCACAATTTAGACTAGCAAAATGCCTCTTTTAATATAAATTGCATCCACATTAATTTTCTTGGTAGCATAGGTGTAGGTATTTCAATTAGGGGTGTCACTTTTTTGATAGGGTAGACATGCCTGCAAGATGTCTGGCTTGCTTGGGAGTAAGTGTAAATTGCTTGGTATACTGCTTCCTGCAGCTCACCAGTAGATTTTCTGTGCCAGGCAGGAAACTCCTCAAAAGCTGTGAGGCTCCAGCCTAGCAGCCTCCTAAATTGGAAACAGTATAGCCAGGTCTGTGCCATGCTGTGGGCTAGCTAATTAGTATGGGGGCAAACTAATTGCTGTTGTCAATCAGCAGTGCAAATTTGCCAGCCTGCATGGATTTGACTGTGCTGCTTCTGGTTTATGAGGCAAGTCTGCGTAGAAATGTGGTGTGTTTGAGGGTGCTGCCAGCATGGAAACTGTACTGGATAGATGTGTTTGGGATTTTCTTGGCAGTCCAGATTAGGTGGATTTGGTATTTTCTGTCCAGATACTGAGATTAAACAGGTCAGTTGTAATCAGTGGATCTGACTCTGATTTGTAAAATAATATTTAAGCTGTGATTCTTGAATTACACTACATTGTGGGAACATTTAAATGACAATGCAAATCAGTTATAATTTTTTTTAACTTAATTGATTAGGTTTCCGAAGAAAGTAAGGAGAAGAAAGGTATTTTACAGTCCTTGACAAAAATGAATATAGTGAAATATACATGACCTTAAGTGGCCTTCCCTTATTTCAGTGGTGCTTAAAGTACAGTCTGCAGGCTGGATCCGGTCCACAGAACCAAGTCATCTGTTTCGTGGGCTGTCCCATAGTCCAGGAAATTTGGTGGTGGGGGAGCAGTGGCAGTATTAATTGCCACAGGTCTGAGAGTCACTGCTCCCCGGCTGCTACATTTTTGGACTGGTTGGGAGCCCCATGGGCTGTGTGACATGGCCCTGTGAGATGGATCGGGCAAGTGCATGGGGCTGGTCAGTGGCCAGACACAATGCACAGTCTCGGACACAGAGTGTGGTGTGCAATCCTGAACATGGTTTGTGGGGCAGGTCTCTAGCTGGACCTGGTGTGTGCTCCCAGACTCAGGGCATGGGATCACTCTATGGCTGGACCCAGAGTGCAACCCTAGTTCTGGCCCTGGCCCTGGCCCTGGCCCTGGCCCCAGCGAGTGGGGTTTGTCCATGCCCCACTCATCTAGTTCACGTGCCAGAAATCTTTATCACCACTGCCTTATTCCATGCATGATGATAATATCTGCTTATTATTAATGAAGGGAATCGTTGAAAATAAACCTAGTGCTAGACTGCCCAGCTGCTCTACCAGAACGCAGAGGAACCTTGAGGCACCCACACCTTGGCTAGGCACAGTAACATACACTCCTTTGAGTTCAGGAACTGCTTCCAAGTCATTTGGGTACTAGCTACTCCTAAGGCAAAGGAAAAAGCAAGACTAATCGGAGGTGGAAAAGTTCATGCTGTTCCTCCCCCATCTTTCTTTCTCTCCTTCTGAGATAGGGCGGCTCCTTCATTAGGGTTGTCTGTGTCATAAACGCTTGGTCTTTTCATTGTATAATAGTATGTCAGAATACTAATAAAGTAACACAGTTAATAAAGGGATTATTTCTGTCCTGCCATGTTATTCTTGAGTTTCTAGCTCTATAGCAGTCCTTTCTCTAACTATAAGCACATTCATTATAATACCCTATGCTTCCCAAAGCATCCTATGGAGGCCTAAACTCTCTTAGGAGTAGGCATGAAGATTGATATCATGCCCACCCCTTGTAATAAATGTACTGCATGCTTTTATATTAGGCTTAAATGGCCCTTTACCGAAATAGACACCTAACGTTTACTTAAAGAAGCTGGTAATAGCTTGTTATTGAGGAAGTCTGAAAAACCAAAAAAAAAAGTTTAATACCTTCTAGCTCAATAGAGTAACTGTCAAAAATAGTTATTTTAAACCTTTATAGAAAATAGTTTTTAACTATGACTCAAATCTCCCATTTCACTTGACTGTACAGCTATAAATGAAATCCTGCTTTTACCAGCTGAAGCTGGAAAGTACACAATTGGTAAAAGATCTGTTGGATTTTTTTTGCTCATAGGCACATGCATAACACCCAGTGTTCACAGAGACTGTCAAATTGGAAGCACTATATCTTGTGCACTTAAAAACCTCCTCGCTCTTTGTTAGTAACAGTTATTGTTCTGTTTCTATTGCATGCATTTCTTGGAATGTTTTCTTGATCTAGTGTAGTTTGCAATTTGACATTTATGTATTTATCTTGTATATTACCATATTACCTTGTAATAAGTATTTACTAGAGTGCCTCCAAATATAAGGGAAAATATGTTCTCAGCTGTTTAAACCTTCTAATGTCTAAAACAAAAGCTCTCATTGAAGACTGCATGAGCAGTAGGGCTTAGAAGTATGCAATGTGGCCATTAAAGGGTTAAAAAAGGTGGTGATTAACATCTGCAATAGCAAATGACAAGGTGGCCAAGTAAAGCAACAAGAGCAAACAAATGCTGACAACCATTTCATATTGCTCAAGGAGCAGGAGCCTCAAATGAGTAGGTATATATTATCATAGTGGTGTGTACCAAAAGCTAATCCTGTAAGACCTTTTGGCCACAGAAACATGCCCCATGCATAGAGGATGCAGGGTTAAGCTTCTAGCTTGCTGAGATATGAAACACTAGAATAATCACCTCAAAATTATAAAAAGGAGTCATGAGTCCAGTGAGAGCATGCCTCCAGTAAGAGAGTAGGCTATACTGAAGTAATTTTAAGCTGACATTAATAACATTATAAAGTGGAATCATGATGGGAGGTTCTGTGTTGTACTTGAAGTCGTTCCAGAAGGTCCATAATAGTGCTGTATAAATAATTGATCTTTTGGTTTGCTGTCTGAATCAATGAATCAACAAATATTTCAGATCAACCTGAATTAAAAATATTTTGTTTCTCCAGTGCAATAAACAAAGCTCAAAAAAAATCTTTGCAGATGAATTGGATTTTTTCTTATTATTATTACATGTAGCTCCCTGCCAGACATGCAGGTAAAGACACGATGGGGTCTGCTGTGTGATCCACAGTCATGCTTCCTGCCATGCCATGTGCATGGCTGGAGGCGTGACTGTGGGATTGAACATCAGATCCCATCATGCCATATTGTTGGTACAGAGGGAGCCCAGGATCATGATGCTGGGCTCCTCCTGCACCAGCAAGTAGCTAGCTCCCATATCTCGGAGCACTCTCAGCTGATGGGACTCCCCCCACAGGGGCAAACTTGGTCACATGTTCAGTTAATGTTGTGATAGGAACTAGCCCCAAATTAACACGTGTTTTATGGAATAACTTTGTGACTTATTCCTTGTTTTTTTTACATCATTAATTGCTCTGTGTGGCTGAGTTATAATTTAAGACATGATTAACTAGTTAATCATGTCCTAAGTGTACCTTGTGGCAGGGGCCTCAGTAAACTTTAAACAAAAAAATAGTAAATGTTCATTTTTGTTATCTGATAGCTAGAGAATGTATTTGTGACCCCTCACGGGTGTTACACTTACAACGTAACCTGGTTGCACATTAATGCAGCTAATGGTGTTATAAAACAAGGAAAAAGCCACAAAGTTATTACACAAAATATATGTAAAAACTTTGTGGCTGCTTCCTATCAGACCTTAAATGATGCATGTGGCCAGGCTGACTGGGGCTCCCAGCCTCAGGAATGCTCGAGTCCCATGCATTACTGAGAGTGGAAGCCCCAATCATGTGCTGCTCCCAGCCACAGGGGGAACAGCAGATCCTTGACTCCACTGCTGCCCCGGAGTGGGAGTGGAGGCTGATTGGCGCTCCCAGCTTCTGGGGTGCTCAGGGTTCCACTGTATCCCGAGGGCTGGGAGCACAGAGCAATGGTCCTAGTACACACTATGAGGTAGTTAATCAGGTTGCGATCCTTGGGAGGGCCCAAAAGTAGAACAAGGGGCTGAGGAATCATAATGTATCTAATCCTCTTTCCAGTTGGCCTTCTGCTTCAACAATACTTAATATGACTCTTACAGGAGTTTCCTGATCTGCTCTGAATGATGCATTAAACCGGGGTTGCCAACGCTCCAGGATTGCCCTGGAGTCTCCAGGAATTGGATATAAATCTCCAGGAAACTGCTGAGCGTCACCTGGCAGATAAATGATAGGGCATTCATTAAAATAAATATTAAATGTTGAATCCAATTTATACATTGGTCCAGTGGGTTTTTAAAATGTAATAGCAATGTGCATTTGCCTTCCTGACGTAAAATCTACTTACTGTAATCCGTAGCTGATATACCTGAACATGCAGGGATGTTGTCATCGTCTCATGGGTATGTTGGCATCTCTTTAGTTTAATAACTAATGTCATTGCATCATATTCCAGACTAGATTCGAACAGAGTTGGCAACCCTACACGCAACTGTAGAGTCAACAAGACTAGAATTGCAGATTTAAAGTTAATTAATTGATATATTCGAGGATGAGATTAGTTTCTCTTTCTGGAATCTGGACAGGGAAAACTGGTAATCTGTTTTTCTTTTTTTTTAAAGGCAACTGAGTCCCTTTGGATAAAGCAAAGACAGAGGGCTATTCTGTGCCATCAGTTTTATAAGAAGAGTTTCTCATTTGTTTTATTATTTTTCTGCTTATTTCGTGACTGTAAAAGCTCTGTAAGATCTTAATGAAAGAAACATTTGCAACTAGAGAGGAAGGACTGTGTATCTGACTAAAAAGCTTTTTCTGTATTGAGGTGTAAACAGCAATCTGGTCTTCCGACAAAAAAGTCTTGCTACAAATTGCCAGTAACTAATTCAGAATCCATTTAAAGATCAGGAGTTCAGGTTCTATTTATTAAAGTATTTAGAGCATCAGAAAGGAAATATCCATCCTAGTTCATGAGAGCGAGTTTGTTCACATGGGACTTCACGGAATTGGTAACCACAGAAAATGAGTGAAGAGTGCTTGATAAGATCTTTAGAGGATGTTTCTGTCCATAGAGCTAAATGAGCCAGTTCTCTGCACAGTGGTGCTAACAAGCAAATAAGAAGGGCAGTAATGAGTAAGATCTTTCACAGCAGAAGCAGGAGCAAGGAAAAGGGCACAGATGCAATTTTAGAAATTCTTCCTGAGCAACATTACTAAAGAGAAGTTGAAAATGTACATTTTGGGAGGAAGGGCAGAGAAACCTGAGAAACCTATACAGGCAGTCCTCAGACTTGCGACATAATTGGTTCCTGAAAACTGCCTCTTAAGTAAAAACATTGTCACTCGGAACCATTTTTCCCATAGGAAACAATGTTATAAATGGGGATTGGTTCCTGAACCAAGGCCCGATACCCTATTTTCACCAAAAATAACCCAGAATTCTGTACTCAATCAATTATAGATGAATAATATAGCTACATTAATGTATTTATAGTGTTAATAGCAATCATATTGATTTGGAAGGACTTCTTTGAGGTGACCTTCAAAACTTCCAGCAAGGTCTTTTGGTCGGATTTTTTGAAGGGTTCTTGGCTGGAGTCTTCTCAGGAGTCTTGGCTGCAGGTTTTTCTGGGGTTTTGTCTGCTTTCTTAAAGAAAGTGTCCAAGGAAGTTTGGACAGTTGTTCTCCAGGGAGATAGGTGATGCAGTGAACTTGTTTGCTCATGTGGCGTCGCGTCAGATCAAGCATTGTAAAGTCAAAACTGACATCAGAAAGTTGAAACAGGGTGTCAATTTATAAACATTTTAAGTGCGAAATGTTGTAACTCGAAACGTTGTAAGTCGAGGACTGCCTGTACCTCATGTTGTTTACCTGGGTTTTTTTACACATAACAAGAAGAATACCCTTAAGAAGTTTTAGCCAGATTTGTTTAGTTTACTTTCTGGACCATATCATGTCACTGTTATATAAATTACACCTTTGAATTGGTTGTAGTATGAACTTTTTATGGAGTAGTACATATACGGTGCATGGTGTGCATGTGTATAGAGGGTGTTTCAGAAAGTTTTATATTGGAAATCTTGAAATAAAACCTTTTGTATGCAATGATCATTACTGGACCACGTTACATCTCTGCATGGTCAGAAAAAATTGGTGTGTTTGACAGTGTTTCCCTGCTGTTGTGTAGTTTCCCACTCATTGCACACTAAATGGTTTTATTTCAAAATTGTTGTTACTTTCTGAAACACTCTTTGTGTACATATATACACATGCACATTTACTCTATTTCTAAGCAGTGTTAATATCTTTCCAAGCATAAGGATTTTGGAATGTAAAAATTAGAGGACTGAATAGCAGTCTGCCCACCTAAGGTATCTACCTCTGAAGAATGTCATGAAGTAAATGTTGAGCATCTAAAATAAAAAATAAAAAACCTGATGGTGGTCTCTTGTTAAATATGACACCATCCATGAAATAACTGTTACTGTGGAATTTGCAGTTTCGTTGCATTAGGCTAGGTACAGACAGTCAAAAAGCCTGAGGGCTGAGTTGATTTAGTCTTTGCAGGTAAGTCTAAACTTCACAGATTAAATTGAAACAGAAGTGAACAGACACTTACCTTTGACTCAGGAAATGCAGCCACATGCCTGCAGTGGCTCAGGCCTGAAGCTAGAGGACGCTAGAGCACAGCTTTCTGGCTGTGTGTTCACTTCTTGCTGCCCCCAAGGTCTCTGGAATTTGCAGTCCAGAATTATAGCAGTAGGACTCTGCATGGTTGCTTATTACTTGCTTCCAAGTGCCTCTAGGATTTTTAGGCCACAGTTGCAGCCAGCAGTAAGTTTGAGTGGGGGAAAGGATGTTTAACTCCTTCCCTGACCCCAGACCCCAGTCATGGTTTACCTGGGGGGTCAGTTGGGCTGCATCCCCAGCTGGGCTTGTCCCCCACCCCCTTGTCAGCCAGCCCTCATTGCTCCAGCTAGGGAGCAGAGGGGTGGGGCCAGCCCTGCTCTCTGGAGCAGACAGTACAGTCCAGCCCAGGGCTACAAAGCACGCTGGGATGCTGGGGGACTTAACTGGGGATGATTTAACTTGAACCAGGAAGGGATCTGGGACAGAAGTTTCATAAACTGCTTTGACCCAAAACAGTTAAGTGTGATACTACATTCAACCAGGTTTATCTTAAACCAGTTTCAGTCATTTTGAAACTGGTTTATGTGCACTGAGCTTGTGCTCTGTTACAGGTTTAAACCAGTTTCTGATCACCTAAATTGGTTTATGTGTAACTTCTGTCCCTAGCTTTAAAGGCCACAGATCTGTACCAGCAGCTGGTTTGTCAATCATTAGCAGCAGAAGGATCGTCTTCAGGGAAGCCAGGATACCTCCAGTTTTCTCTTAGCTGCTAGCAGCTCAGCTAGGTCCCCCTGCTGCAGAGCTTTTCTGAGAAGAAAAACCAAACTTGGCCTCAAGATTTTGACAGTTGGCTCAAACATTTGTCTAACTCCCAGCTATGTCCTAAGGTTGCATTTGATTTTTGGGAGACAAACTGGGGTTTTTGCAGCTGCTGGTGTCCCTGAAGACGTCAGGGGAGCGTGCTAGGTTGTGAAAAGCCAGAAGTAAAAGTAATGGTCTCTGTTTCCTGCTTCACTCATTACTGAATATTTTGCCAGGGAGCAATGTCAGTTCTATGGGAAGAGTGTAGTTCCCACCCTTAGCTCAGTCTGTAACTTCAGCCCCTTTCCCTGTCTAGGAAAAAAAATTCCAAGATTAGAATTGTTGGTTTCAAGCAAGCAGCTACTCTGAGGTAGAAGCAAAATTAGATTGTTTATTGTGATGAGATTGGGAAGCACAGATAACCTCCGGGTGAGAATACTGAAAGAATGGGCTTATGAAATATCAATGCCTCTAATACAGATCTTCAATGAGCCTGTCAATTTCGGGGGGGATAGCAAAGCAACAACAGCTAAGGTGGTGGTGCCTCTTCATTTTTTTGATAAAGTGGTGGACTCTAGGCCCATTAATGGTTCATTACTATTCAGGGTTTTAGAGTAGATATCCAAGGAATGATTAATCAGGAACGTGGAGGTAAACAGAAAAGGAGACCAAACAAACAATTTACCTGAATCCAAGGTGACTTTGAATTTAAGGCCCCCCTCCCACAATAATTCGATACCTGGAAAATTTATTATAATTTTCCATAAATAGAATCTAACTAATGGAGGGTTATGTTAAATTTATCCCCCTTTCCCCCCGCTGCAGTGAGGCAAACAGTGGTAGAAGGGCAGGCAGTGGAGGGGCAGAGAACAAGGGACTCAAGTGGTATGACCCTTGCCCCTTACCACCTCTCTCCTTCTGCTGCCTCTGTCCTTCCTGCCACCTCTATTACCTCCCTGTTGCCACACCTCCCCCCTGCTGCCTCTGTCCTCCTCCTGTAGCCTCTCCCCCTGGCCCAGGGCACAATGCACATTGTCCCTCCTGCCCCTGCCCTTAGTACAGTACTGGTTATAGCAGCACTGTTCTGGGGCTGGGGCTGGAGCTGCCATCACTGCTGCCACTGATGCACAACTGGGTGGGGGCCAGAGCAACCATGTGCTCCATGTTCCAGGCTGGAATGGGGCCAGAGCTGGAGCTACAGTAGGTAAGCAGTAGTTTCGGGGGGAGGGGCGGCAGGCGGCTCTTGCAGCTCTGACTCCACCCTTGAGTCAGGGCCAGAGATGGAGCCATAGCAGTCTCCTGTAAACCCTCCCCCCATACTTGAATCCAAGATGAGGGGCTTTCCCCCGTATGTTAAGTGGGGGCGGGGGAAATGTCATTTTGTATTTGAGTAAATACAGTAACATAACACTGTCTAATCTAATATCCTTTAACAACAGGATAAAAGCAATGCAGCAGACCTAATCTATTTAGTTTTGAGCAAAGCAGTTTGATGTTGTGTTTCATGGGAAATTATTAGTGAAAATGAAGAAGGGGAAAAATAATACCATAATTGTAAGGTGCATAAAGAGCTGACTAAAAGGGAGACCACACAAGTTTTACAGAAAGTAAAAATATCAGATTGAAGAGAAGTTACTAGTCATGATCCTCGGGGATCAATCTTGGGATCCATCCCATTTGAAATTCTTACTAGTGATATTTGTGCAAGAGCTGGAAGTGTGCTTATGAAACTGGAACTGACCCACAGTTGAGTGGTATTTTTAATACAAGGTTGGATTGGGTGATCAGGCAGACCTTGCATAGAGGAAACAGAAATTTCATAGTATAACGTGCAAAATCACGTGCTTTAGGGACTAATAAACTGCGTATAGATTAGGAATGATGAAAGAGGAGAGGGACTTCAGGTGTGTTATCCTACAGTTGACCACTAATCTGCAAATGTGATGCAGCTTTGAAAAAGGCCAATACAATTATTGGGTGTATTTCTTGGAGACAGGAGAATATTGGTACCATTATATGTTGTATTGGTAATATCAGTTACACAGTTCTGATCACCTTTTCTTCAAAAAATTAATGTTAAATGGGACATGCTGAGAGGACACAGTAGGATGGTTAAGGAACAGAAAACCTTTCTTATGAGGGGAGGTTAAAGACATATCTACACTGCAGCTGCCACAGCAGCAGCATGCTCTGGAAATGCACCAGCAAACACACTCCGGGCTGTCCCTCAGTGGCTGCTCTGGAAAACTCAGGCACCTGACAGACCTTTAAGTAAAGGTGCAATGGGGTTCTGATATGGGATCCTAACAGTCATGCTTTCTGCCATGCCACATGTGCATGGGAGGAGGCAAGACTGTGGGATCCTAAACAGATCCCATTGTGCCATATTTCTGGTACAGGATATTTCCAATCCTAGCCCCCGACCTGCCCCTCACACCGGCAAGTAGCAAGCTTGGCTTCCAGCTGGGGGAGTGCACCTCATGCTTCTGTAGTTGGGAGTCCCGGGAGTGTATGGTGCACTCTTCCATCTGGGGACTCCAGTCAGTTAAAGGGCACTCCCAGTCTCTGGAACATATGTCTTGAAAAGTTCCAGTATGCTCCAGAAGCTGGGCACAGGCCACACATTCAATTAAGGACGTGATAGGAACCAGCCACAATGTTATTGTACATAGTTTGTTCAATAACTTTATGGCTTATTCCTGTTATGCCGTTCATTGACTGACTGTGTGGCCAGGTCATTACTTAAGATGCAATTAACTAGTTAGTCCCATCTTAAGTATAGCATCTTTTAGGGGCCTCAGTCTGCAGCATGTTTGAGTGCCCACAGTAGGATACCCCAATAGTTGCCCTCACAGGTGTATTTCTGCATGTGGAGCATGTCAGTGGAAGTGAATGGGCAGGGTGTACTCAGGTATGTTCTGGCTAGAAGAGGATGTTTCCATGTTGTAGACATGTCCTATAGACCTTGGCTTGTTTAACTTAGCAAAATGAAGGTTGGGAGAGGATACAAGTTCTCTTCAGAAATACATGAGAGTGCCTTTCAGAGAAGCATAGGAAGTATTTATGTTATAGGGCAGGGCAATATTGATACAAAATCAAGTGGATATAAACTACACACGAACAATTTCAGAATGGAAATAAAGAATTACAATGTCTAAGTATTTATGTCTATACATAAATTCATCACACTGCTTTCTCTTGGTCATCTAGTCTTTAACAAATGTGATTATTTTGACAGAGGTTTCCTCCTTGTCTAGTGCCCAGGAAAAAATGATGGAATAGGTAATACGTCTCACTAAAGAAGTCCATATTTGAGAGATGATTCTGATGTATCTAATGTAATGAAAAATAGGAAAATGCAACTGTGCTTACCTGAGAATTTCCTTTTACTTCAAGTAGTAAATGCCACCATCAGTGTGTCCTCTGGTGACAAGATCACCTAGAATAGCATAGAATGGATATGATTTGGGCTTGTTTCATTAGTGGGAGTTTCTTGTGCCCTGCTATAAGAGGAATTGAGTTTCTCTTTAAGTATCATTGGTGTGACTGGTAATTTAAGCAAGTACAAAGGAATTGTCTTGATTGAGAGTGTTATCAAATTGAGGCTGCGGCTCCTATTGACTGTCAGGTATGGTTCTGCCTCTAAGCACCAAGCAGGTGAAGTAGTCAGTATAACAGATCTAGGGAGCTTCTTATTTGAAGAAAGGAAGTGTTTGGATAAGCAGAAATAATTTCCTCCCATATTTCTTATGCTATGAATAATGGAAATGCTATGGTAACAGTTTTTACTTACCAGTAGTAAGTACCATTTTGATGGAGACTGTTGTAAACAAGATTAAACTAAGATTGGTCCAAGTGCTAAGAGTCTGAAATAATATTGCTAAATTAGAGAACAATCTTTTCAGAAATATAATATATTAAGAAGCATCTATCTTCAGGGTATTGTGTCCTTTCAGATGCTTTTACAAGAAAAAGGGTATGAAAATTAAAAATACCAGGATATTGGAAAGTAATGGAGGAGGGGAAGGGGCAGAGAAGTTAAAGCAAAGAGAAGTGGTAGGGAGTGGTATTCTCTCCACAGACAAAAAAAGATGCAAGAAAATTGGAGACTAAACATAAGCTGGTATGAAAAATTAAGAACTGTAACAAGACTAAGAGAGTCTTGGCTGCTGGTATAGAAATCTAAGAGGCAGTCTGAGAAACTAGTTCATAAAATCTTTTCACATATAAGGAAAGCCTTTAAGAAAAAGAAAAAAAGAAAACAAGCATTGATCATGAGGTTTTTTTAATTATTCTTTTATTGATTGGAATAACAACTAAGCAAAAATGAAAAATGGATTTATGTTTCTAGAGGCAATGCAGGATTAGTTGCTTACATAGTTGTTTTTTTTTAATTCAAAATATGGAGAGTATTGGGGACCTCATCCTTGAATGTAATATAGCTTTGCGATTCTGATGCATACCAACTTTCATTTAAGGCTGTTTAATTTTACATACATTAAGTCATCTAGCACCTTTGTGGATGGAAGAATTTATACTGGGGATGTGAACAGTTAAACAGTTAATTAAATAATTAATTGTTTAACCAATAAGGCCAGTGATAACCGGTTAGCTTACCGATTATTGTTTAGCTCAAGACAGGGACAGTCTGGTGAGGAAGGGAAGCTGTATGGTGCCCCAGCAGAAATGGGAAGGTGGCAGGGCAGGCAGGATGTAGGTGCGAGGGAGACTAGTAACCATAACCTAAGAGGAAAACAGCAGGCAGCCTAATGACTCATCAATTAAGCAAATAGCTGCTTGTTCACAGGTGCTCCCTCCCTGGGGAGTGGGAGGGAAGGGGGAGGTGCTTCACCTGGGCCATGTTGTCTGGCTGGGCTTGCCACCACCTCTTCCCTTCCCCCCCTCAAAGGGCCCTGGGAACAGCTCCCAGCAGCAGCTGTCTGAGCTGCTGTGTTATCGATTAACTGCTTAACCTATATAATTAGAACAGGTTAAATGAATATTTGTCAACGCTATTTACATCCCTATTTTATACCCATTTTGTAATCGGTGAAACTGAAGAATGAAAAGGTGAAATGACTTGAGGGTCATTCAGACAGTCAGTGCCAGGAATGGGGATGGAGCCCAGGAATCCTGACCCCCAAATCCATGTTCTGTCTTTATACTCAAGAGGGACTATTCCTTGTCTCAGAATATGAGCATGTCACAGATACCAATTTTATCCCAACACTCATTGTGAGTTAGGGGAAGTAGATTCATAGATTCATAGATTGTTAGGGGCTGGAAGGGACCTTATAGATCATCAGGTCCAGTCCCCCTGAACTAGGCAGGAAAAGACAACTGGGGTCAAATGACCCCAGCAAGGTGACTGTCCAGTCTCCAAAACTCTTCAAGTACTGTATTAGCATCACTGTAGTTTTTTTCTTATAGACATGAAGCTGAGTCACAGACAAATTTTCACAGAAAGCTAAATGCTGTTCCAGGATCTCATGAATGCCAGTCCACTGCGTATAACCACCATGCCCCCACTTCAGAGTTAAAGCATTTTCAAGCAGCTTTGTGGACTCAACATAATTAAAATTTAGATATTTGTTGGTCTGGAATATTTTATATTACATCAAATAAAAATAAATCTCTGACTTTAAAACTATGCTTGCAAGAAATTATGATTGGCAAAGGTGAAGTTTCTAAGAGTTTGTTTTTTTTGGACTATTTACTTTGAAATGTGCAGTGTCAGTAGTGCAAGACCTTCCAGGCAGGAGATTTGGTTTTAATTCCTGGACTGTTTCCTTTGTCCCTGGACTAACAGAAACTGAAAGCATGACGAGAGAGTGTCTTGCAAGTGAGCCCATGATGAGATGGAAGACTATGCTGACCATTGTTAATGGGTAAAGAGTCCTATCTAGTTTCCTACCAGGAGGATGGTGGCTACAGCAAAGGGTCTTTGAGAATGAAGAATGCAAAGGAGGAACACAGACAATCCTTCATCCTCCATGACCTCTAGAAGGAGCACTGAAAATCTTTTACTGCACATGAAAGCCACTTGAGGGCTAGGCGATATTATTCTAGGCTAGGGGTTGGCAACATATAGCCCACAGGCAGGATCCAGCCTGCAGAGCCACTGAATCTGGCCCACAGGGATGCCGGGCTTTGCTTGTGCTCATGCAGGGGCTGGACAGCAAAGAGCTGTGTTGCTGAGGCCTGGCAGCTTCCAGCTGTGCCTGCACCACAGCTTCTCCCTGCCCTCTCAGCATCGATTCAGCACTGGTCGAGTGGTTTTGAGGGTGCATCAGAAACCAAGTATATAAACCCTTGGAAGGAACTTGCTTGAAACTTATCCTTGTCCAAATTCTATTCTTTTAGTGAGTATGTATTGTTTTCAGTGAACAGTTCACTTCTGTGATGTCCTGTGCAAAGAGAATGATTGGGAGCTTTGAGAATGTCAGCAAAAAAGTGGGGAAAATCCCATCCTGAGACTTAATAATATTAAATGTTAATTTCCATAAAGTGACAATAAAGGTCTTAAAAGCAGATTTCTAGTGGGCAGATGGTAAGAGACTATTGTCATCGCTCAGAATGATAGTGCTTAATTGAAGACAGGAGATAAGGAAATAACAGATGTCTTGATGAGTTAATTGACTTTTGTCTTCACAAAGGAGAAAAATGACAGAGCTGCTAAAAGTGAGGGTCATCTTCCCTGATATTGTAGAGCAGGAGTTATTCTGGAGATACCATTAAAATTGAAATGGCTATTATAAATATGCTTGCAGCAGACAAAGGGCTATACAGATAACCTATCTCTAGTGAAATCTTATCACATCAGAGGCTCTATCATTTGCAGGTCTGATGCCTGTTGAGTTTAAAAGTACCATGCATACTTATTAATTGCATTTGAATGAGAGCATCAAAAGCAGGGTCTCACAAAAACTGCCTGTAAATCTTACCAATTAGAAACCATGCAAGTGAATAGAAATATAAAGGTTGTTATCAGATAATCATAACAATTAGAGGTGGAGATCTAATAGATCTTTCGCTCAGTGGAAAGAACAATTCTGTAATGTAACATACTCTCTCTGTTTGTAGACTTATTTTGGGTGCATTGATATAGATTAAAATCCAGTATTTGCTCTTTATCTTTTATGCTGATTTAGAGAAGTAAATTTTGTTGCAGAATTTACTGTTACAGAAGTAAGAGCTCTTCAGTATTGGTGGGCATGTTATTACTCTGGTTTGATGCATCATGATTCAGTGAATGCGCCTCCTTTCAAGGTTTTCTTTCATTTGGTATGACTCTCATTCATTCTCCTGTTTGCCTGGCTATGCAGTGATGCAGTTAGTGTTAGATATGTTCATGGGTAGCAGGTGACTGCATTTTCACATATCACTGAGATGCTAAAAATATGAACTTTCTTGGTTTTCTAGTCCTTTTTTTACCTCAGATTTGAACTCTCGTTTTGCTCGTTTTTGGAAATACAGTCTTATAAGCATTCCTCCAGAAAATGAAGTTTGAATCTGGCTTCCTATTTTGAGACTGTTTTCCTCTATCTCATCCCTCCACTGGAATGCACTGACATAAATGAATCCACTTGTAATCATATATGCTATATCTCACCCCAAGAGATAATTTTTTTTTCTCTGAAAGGTATGGGCAAATTATACAAGGCATTTCAGAGAGATTTATAAAAGTTAAGAAGTTTTTACTTTCAGAGGTTTTCCTATTGCATCTCAAATACACATCCACATAGAAAATACAAGTGTCTGTGGTCCAGGAGTTTCTGATGCCCTTCATAAGCATGCCCTTCATAAGCTTGAAGAAAGTACAGGTGGTAAGTAGGAAGGTATTTAAAGCTATTTACTGTATTTACTCCATTCTAAGACAAAGTGTTTTTACCCCATTTAACAAGGGGTAAAAAATCTCCCTTGTCTTAAAATCATGTATGAGGGTTCTCAGGACTGGGGAGCAGGCGGCTGTTGTGACTTGGGCTTCAGCCCCTATCTGGGGTGTGCAGCTGCTGCCTGTCCTTCTCCTTTTCCTCCCCCTCAAACCACCTCTGCACTCCTCATCTACCCCCGCAGCCTCTTCTTCCCTGTTCCCCCCCAGCTCAGCCTTTGCCCCCTGCCTGCCCCTCTTCCTCTCCATATTACTTTTGCTCTGCGCCAGCAGGCTTCATGCACATTGGAGCCAAAGCCATGTTTACTGCTGCACAGCAGCAGTGTGTAGCCTGCATGGCTGTTACGGGGCCAAGCTGGGGCTATGTTCAGTGCCCCAGACTAGAAAGAGGATTAAAGCCTGCCAACGTGAATCAGAGCCTGGAGGGTGAAGTGTGGGAGCAGAGGCTGAGGGGAAGGTGGGACCCAAGGTTGCATGGGGCAGAGGGTAAGCTGCTTCCCATTCCACCTGCCTCACCATTGCCTGTCCCGCTGCAACAGTGGGCAAGATGATTTGAAGATCAATCTCAGATAATTAGATTCTATACATGGAAAGTTAAAACAAATTTATAAATTTTCCAACTATAAAATCCAACTATTAAAGGGTTGTCTTGAATTTGGGGTCATCTCAGATTCAAGTAAATATAATATCATCTCCATTTTTAGATTTGCGTACAAGCAAACTGCATTCACTTCAAACTACATATTTGGATCTATCATATGGAGCCGTCTTGAGGCTGTATTATGTATACACGTACCTGCAAAATAATGCCTGTGTTTCTTTTCAAATGTGTCTGATACACAAATTAGTTTAAGGATGTAGTTAAGTAACTTCAAGATCATTTGATTATAACCCCTGTCCTACTGCATTTCTGTCTGTGTTTGTTATTTTAAGTGGTTGTGAAACAGCTAAACATTAGACTACAAGTTATTTAGGACAATGGTCTTAACTTTAACTTGTTTAATGAATCTAATAGACTTTGGGGCTCTGGAAATATATATAAAAAAGGGGTACAGACTTCAAATTGATTCATGTTTTGTAAAGTGTTTATCGCCTCATGATTATTAAGGGCAAGTACTACTCACTCCTGGCTTCTGGAGGTCTGCTGAAGTTTCTGCATGCTTTGCTGGTATCTGTAGGATTTCACTTTACTGCTTCACCTCTCAAAAATCTGAAGTATTTGAATATGTAAATGTACTGTTAACATTAAATAAACTGTGCTAGAAAGCAGATCTATCGAGCCAATACTGGGCGTTTTACTATGCACAGAAATCATGATGATTCTGTTGGTTCCAGGTAATTTCTAATAAGAGATTTACCATTCTTATAACCACACAAGGAGCCTTCTTGTGCTATTTCCTGTTCCTGTACTGCATCATGATTCAAAATGCCTCAGCCCTGCTTCAAATAATAGCCCAGAAATAACTGGAAGCCCTGAGATAATTTTATGCATCACAATAAAATACTACAGGGACAGTGTTAAAGTTTTGGGGTGATTTTAGTGTCTTTGCAAACTTTTTTTTTTTTTGGAGTTGACCCTTTATTTTGAAAATCTAGGCTTTTATCATGTTTATGTAAGGTTTCCCCCGCCAAAATAAATGGTAGAATTTATCAACCAGAAATTCAGCTTAATTAAGCTTTTGTCTAAGAAATCTTCTTAGATGTGCAAGAATATATTCTGCATAATACTCTTACTTATTTTTTTATGCTTATTTTAACGTAATTAAAAGCGAGATAGGAATACATCTAATAGAAACACTGGCTCTTTATCTCCTAAATATGGTGCCTACTAATTAGTTTTACTTTAGCTGGGCTCTGGAGAACTATCAACGTCACACTCAAGGTTCAGAATGTATGTGTTTATAAAACGCTCCAGAAAGCTATTTGCAAGAAGATTTGTTAAGCAATCAGAACTCTTTAGAGTGATGTTCTGAGTAGGCTTTTATAGTATGCTAAGTGTATGGTGAAGTTCAACTGTCATTAAACATTAGCAGGTACAAATACTAATGAAACAGAAGCAACAAAATGGATTTCTTTGTTACTACAGATTCAATATCTGAATGCGTGACAGGCATCTGAGCATGACCTCAGATAGGACACAAGTCTGACGCAGCAATGGAAACAGTATCTTCACTGGTGCTGCAAAGGGTAGACTTTGCTGCGGCAGATTTTCAGTAAGTCTTATGCTCTACTGGGTTTATGAACAAATAACACCAAATTGAAGTGGGGGTGGGGATTTCCCATAAGTCATCAGTAAGTAGTGTTCACTTACCTAGAGCTAAGTGAAAGCTAAACAACTGTAGTTTACTATTCGTGAAACAAGGAAGAGTTACCAGGGTTGAGCTTTCATGTAGTAAAGAGTAGAAGGAGGCACACATAGTTACAACAGAACAGCTGGAGCACACAAGGCTCGGTCTTTGGACTGGTGCTGTTCAATGTCTTCATCAGTGACTTGGATGAGGGTGTAGAAAGCACTCTGTCCAGATTTGCTGATGATACCAAATTATGGGGTAAAGTTAAGACACCAGAGGGTAGGGAACAAATCCAGGTGGATCTGGACAGGTTGGAAAAGTGGGTGGAACAGAATAGGATGCAGTTTAATAAGGACAAATGCAAGATGCTGCACCTTGGGAGAAGGAATCATCAGCACACTTACAGGCTGGGGGATGACCCTCTCAGCAGTACAGCAGCAGAAAGGGATTTTGGAGTCAGTATTGACTCCAAGATGAACATGAGTTGTCAATGTGACGAAGTGATCAGTAAAGCCAACTGCACTTTATCATGCATTAGCATGTGCATGACAAGCAGGTCCAGGGAGGTGATACTTCTCCTTCATGCGGCACTGGTCAGGCTGCAGTTGGAGTACTGCATCCAGTTTTGGGTGCTGCACTTCAAGAGGGATGTGAACAACCTTGAGAGGGTTCAGAGGAGGGCCACTTGTATGGTTAGGGGCCTGCGGGCAAAGCCCTATGAGGAGAGATTGAGGACCCTGGATCTCTTCAGCCTATGCAAGAGCAGGTTGAGAGGTGATCTTGTGGCCACCTAGAAATTCATCAAGAGGGGCAGTAAAGAATAGGTGATGCTCTGTTTACCAGGGCACTCCTTGGAGTCACTAGGAACCATGGCCACAAACTGATGGAGAGCAGATTTAGGTTAGACATCAGAAAGAACTTCTTTATGGTAAGGGTTATCTAAATCTGGAATGGGCTTCCAAGAGAGGTGGTGCTCTCCCCTACCTTGGGCGTCTTTAACAGGAGGCTAGACAGGCACCTCGTTGTGGTCATCTGGCACCAGTGCTCCTCCCTGCTCAGGGCAGGGTCGGACTCGATCTACTGAGGTCCCTTCTGACCCCAACATCTATGAATCTATTAATCAATTTAGCCCCACCCTAATTTAACTCATTGTAATTTGTCTCGTTTCACCCACATCATTTCCATGAGGGCGTTTCATGCATTGGATCAGATATACCACATTTTGTGATAGATATGTGTAGTATCCCTGGATTCTGATGGTTTTCTTGTTGGTATTGATTGTGGTGGCACTGATTTTTTAAGGCAGGGCTGTAGACGCATTTGGTGTCTGTTGATCAGTGAGAAATTTGCTTCTGATGAGAAGTTAGGAAAAGTTTTGGAGGTTATTTGAAAGTCAGGAGAGGAGAAGCGGGGGAAGGGCGGGGAACATTTCTCTCAAGTTGTGGCACATTCTAGCAAGGTTGCCAATTGTCTGTAAATTTATGGACAGGAAGTTAAAAAAAAAAAAATCAGGCTAAAAATGCCTGTCTGTAAAATCTGTTAAAAAAAAAATTGAGCTGTTCATAAAAACAATCAAGCTCTGGCTGCTTTGTGAAACTCCCTCTCAGAAAGAAAGGGAACAGCTGGAGCTTCATTGAATGACAGACAGAGCACAGAAGGACCATCTGCTGTCCAAGTAGGAGTGCAGCACCCTGCAGGAAGCCTTCTCTCAGACCCCTCCCTGCAGCCATGTGCTGCTGCTGCCGCTGCATCTGGTCTTTTAATATGGCTGGATTGCAGGTAGGTTTCTTTGGGGGTCCATGCTGGTCCAGGTCAGGATGAGCAAGCAGAATCTGGGGGGACAAAGGAGGTCAAGGAGCCAGGAGGTCTATCTGAGTGGAGTCCAAAAGCATGCGAGGTCAAGGGTACAGAGGAGGAGCAGAGTGAGCGAGCGAGGTTACCAACGAGCCAAGTTAGAAAACCAGGAGATCAAGGTGAGAACAGAATCTAGGCACAAGCCAGAGGGAGCAGTAGAACAGTCATGGGTTAAGAAGAGTCCTGTTAACAGTTCCTGTTCCTGTTCAGAGGTTTATATGTGGGAAGTGAAGGGTCAGCCAACCCCAGCCAGTCAGTGTGAAAATGGGGAGTGGGTAAAGGGTTAGGCCCTGCTGGAGACTTCAGCCATGACCAGTCTGGAGGACCAGCTGTTTGTGGCAGACTGAGATATGTTGCATGCTGGCTAGGCCAAGACCCCTGGTTCAAGGTTGTGGCCCTACATTTATGAGCAACTGAAAAACAGGGTTTTGTAATGGAAAGCATGAGCAACCTGAATGATGGGCATTGCTATCTGGCACCTGTAAGAAAATATGTCTTTTAAGAATTTATTTTAAGAAGACTTGTTCCAAACCTTGCATTTTAGCCAAGAAAGACTTTTTGAATGGTAACTTCCACTGATCCTTGTATTTATTATGAAGTTTGTGATTCTTTTCCTAGTGGGGTCTGATTCTCTCTTTTCCTAGTGTTTAGTGTGCGAAGGGAATGTCTTCAGTATGTTGTTATTCTTTTTCCACTAGCTGCTCATCAGAATAATTTAGTAGATTAGCAATGTGGTTACAGTGTGATTTAGCCAATCTGTTTTTGATTTATCAATGTGAGTAGGTGAAATATTTAGGTGGTGAGAGAATTTGTTAAATAGAATAAAATGATCAGATTCATTTGGAAGAAACGCTGGTTTGACTCACTGAGCAGGTAAAGTGAACCTCTAATGAAGGAAAATGGTATGGTTTGCCCTGTAATAATATTGTCTCTGTATTGCATCAGGGGAAAGCAGAAAACTATGTTTATAGGAGTTCATTATTGTCATACAAATAGGACAATAATGCATCTGCAATTCTACTAATAACATTTGTAAAACTATTTGTTCTAAATTTATGGTCAGTTACAAATGTCCCATGTTTTTCTTTGTCCCAGAAGGCGGGAGCATGGGAGTGACAGGTTGTTACAGCAACTGCACAAAGAGTGACAGTGGAGGAGATTTATCATATTTTCAGTTTTGAAGCTCTGTATAAAGTAAATGTAGGTATTTACCCATGAAATGATTTCCCATGTGGCAGACCAGTCTATGTTAAGAAAATTGTATGTCCTGAGATATTATGTTAATATTTTAGCGGGGCAGGGACAAAACAGAATTCACATTTTTGTAAGAAAGCAAAATATTACTGGAAAAAATAACACCAGCAAGTATGTGACAGGGAGCACTTAGAGCATCTGCCTCCTTTAAGATAATACCATCAGATTAAATTAGATAAGTTTCCAGTGAACACTACAGTATATAATTATGGCTTTATTGTGCTGGCAAAGTTGTTTACTCACAGAATAAAGTTTTTAATAAACCCGTGGGATTTGGCTCAAAGACCTAAGTGCACATTGTCAAGAAAACTCCTGCATTCTCAGTGGCTGGCTGAAACCCAGAGTGAATTTTGCTATTAAAAGAAGAATACAGGGCCCATTTATACCTCAGAGTTTATGGTCACGTCAAGAAAGCCTCCATACATTGCTCTTTCCACTCTTGGAGGAAAGAGACTTTGCTATTTCAATGCCAGCATGCTGTTCTCTCTTGGACCCATTCTCCGGGGAACAGTAGTGAGGTGCAGAATAATACAGTGTTTAACTTGCCCAGACAAACTCTCAGTTAAAAAATGATACAGCCTAGGGCAGTGTGTGTGTGTGGAGAGGGAGGGAAGGGTAACTTAGATCCCCTTTCCCTGCCTGATCTGCTGCTCTGCTTTTTGCTTCCTGCACTATACCTCCTGCTAGATCTGTTGCCCTGCTTTCTGCTCTGTGCTGTGTATGGTATTGTGCTGCCTGCCCCCTAATTTTTTTTTTTAAATTAGAAGACTGAAAAAATTAAAATTAAGCTCTAACACTTAATAATCCATAATTAGATCTTAGTTTTAGTTGCTATGTATGAATTATTCATTTGACAGTAAAATGATTTGAGTTGTGCAACCATAAGATTGCATATTCAAATTAAATTTGCTTGATTTTGAGGTTTCACCCCATTTGGAGCTTGCAAAGTCTGAAACAAAGTTGTGAAAGCCAGTAGAAAGAGTTGCTATGAAAATAAGATCTAAAAATAACTGCAAGTTGTTGTTTTTTTTTCTCTAGCATGCAATAGAAATGTGATAGTTGGTCAGAACAAGGCCATGAACAAAGATTTACCTAGGCTGGATATGTCTACATCTCAGAATGCATTATTCATTTCATAACAAGCATTCAGTTTTTCTGTGATTTCTTGTGCTATTAATTTTCTTAGGTTAAGATAAGGAAATTGATAATGTCCTTCCTCCCTCTGTCCCGTTTCATGCCACAGATTCGAATGATTTTGGCGGCAGACTTGTAAGCTGTTGATGCTGCTTAGCTTTTCACTCAGCTTCCTATACTCCCAAGAGGCTGTACAGTAGGATTCAGGAAATGCATCAGCCATGCCACTTCCTTTCAGCTGCGCTTCCTATATAGGAGGCCAGTAATGGATTAGTATAGGATTGCTATGCCAGTAATGCACCTCTGGAAGATTTGTCTTTTTTTTCTTCTTTTTTTTTTTGGGGGGGGGGGGGCGCACAGGAGAATCCTTTTTCAGACCTCAGTTAAATGAGCTTACTGAACACTTTATTTTACTTAAGCAGCTGAGTGCAGCTCTATAGGCCTTGATACATGTGCAAGTGGTTTATCTAGATGTGGATTCAACTGCCCCCAATTTAGATGCATGCCTATGTAGACAAGGGTGATGTATGTTCATTTGGTCATGTGTGTTATGTTCGGTACCTCATAGTGCCACTGGATGGCGTGTACATGCCATAATGTTTTTTTAAAGAGTCGACTCATGTACTGTACTTTGAATTCTCATGCTCTGGGTGGTGCTGTTCTAGACAGAAAATATATCTATTTAATTTTAATTT
Source organism: Alligator sinensis (assembly GCF_000455745.1). Taxonomy (NCBI): domain Eukaryota; kingdom Metazoa; phylum Chordata; order Crocodylia; family Alligatoridae; genus Alligator; species Alligator sinensis. The sequence continues at coordinate 739,397 of NW_005842628.1, read as the reverse complement.
AACTTTAATTACTTAGCTTTAATTTAAATGGTCCAAAAGCTTAAATATTTAACCTTAAATAAATAAATATATATAAATATAAATGTATATACATAAATACATATTAATTACTGCTAAAATAAATCTCAGCTATTAAAGCTAACCATTTAAATCTTAAATATGTGAACTTATAATAGTTAGCTTTAATAGCTGAGATTTAATTTAGCTGTAATTAATTGTGTGTGTGTGTGTGTGTGTGTGTGTGTGTGTGTGTGTGTGTGTGTGTGTGTGTGTACACAAGTCAATTAAAGCCTTCCTCTTTGTAAAATATAAAATGTATTTGCTTGCTATTCTGAGCCTGGTTTCTTTTTTTTTTTCTTTTTTTGGGGGGCGGGGTAGGGGGAGGGAGGTGATGGCCATTCCACCATTGTGGTCAAAGGGCTACTTGACTTCACAATGGTAGCAATTACCAAGTTGATTGCTCATTAATTGCACCTACATGCTAGTTTCTGTCCATTTGCTTGTGAAACTTGAAGGCTGTGTGGCCATTTTTATTTGGCTATAGCAGCCTGTATTTCTAGATATCATAAGGGTAAAATTATTGCAGGTTAGCATAAGGGTAAATCTAACTGGGCAAAGTGCATAGAACCATAAAATCTCAGCCACCTTTTCACTGTACCTTAGGTGAAAAAATGCTTCAGAGTCTCAGAGGGTTACATTGAAGCTTGGGGGCCTGCCAGTGAGGACTGGAGGGCCCAAGCAAAGCCGGGGGCTCCCAGTGCTCCAGTGCAAGCTCCCAGCCCTCAGCAGCCCTCTCAGACTCCAATACCCATGCTGCCCCCACAGGTCCTCAGCAGCTTGGTGCCTGGCTCCCACCCTGGCTGTTAGTCACACGCCTCACCCACCACATTTCTCAGATTCAGCTGTACTGAGTAAAGCTCAGTGTTACTCAGAAGCTCATTTCTAGGCTTAATGCTGTCTACAAAATGCTTTGAAATCCCTTGTATTTTGCACTTCTGTCTTCTGGAGTGTATGTCGCTGCTCTCCTTTGTTCATTGAATCAGACTAGAAAACAATACAGATGAATTATACAGACAGTCTGTATACTTTTCTTCCTTTCAAAATATTAATTCTTTATACTACATACTACGCAAGAGATATTAAGACAACATTCCTTTATTAAGAGTGCTAATGCTTCCAGCAACCTACATTATTTTTACCCCTCCAAAACAAATTCTTTTGCTACAACATAAAGGGAGATCATACTATGATTGTTTCTTTACAGAGCTAAAGACTTTTGCTTTTTCTCACCTTAACACTTCCTTCACTGCACCTAACATGGAGTCTGACTTTTGTATTAGTATAATAAATGGAAGGTTTGCCCCACCCATTGCTGAGACCATGACAGTCTTGAATTGTATGTGTACTCATACTTGAATTTTCAGTGTTGGCACAGTGTTGGTGGCAACAGAACTGTCTTTATTTGGAGGATTTGAGTTTGAAGAACTTGCCATGACTCCTGGCAGAGAACCAGGAGTTTCAGTACATGTCACACTCCAGCTTAAGTTTGGCCTTTAAGCATACAACCCCACCCCAAGGGTGATTGCTTGGAGAATGAGAGGGAAACCTCCAAGAACAATGCATTACCCAGTCCACTAGTGTGTATGTCAAGCAGCCACTTTTAGTGTTGGCTAATACCAGCTCCATCTCACACCCGTGCCTGTGCCCTGCACCAAGCATGCCTGATCTCAGCGCTGCCTCACACTGGTGTCTGAGCCCTGCACTGAGCATACCCAGTCTCAGCTCCATCTCACACCTGTGTCTGTGCCCTACACTGAACGTGCCTGGTCTCAGCTCCATCTCACACCCTTGTTTGAGCCCCTGCACTGAGCATGCCTGGTCTCAGCTCCATCTTACGCCCGTGCCTGAGCCCTGCACCAAGTATGCTCGGTCTCAGTGCCTTCTCACACCTATGTATGAACCATTATAGCTGCAGACCAGTCTAGGATCCCCCTTCTAAAACCTCCTAGCTCAAGTGGCTACTTGAATTTTCAAGTTGGCAAATATCAAGGTAATTGAGTACTTTGTACTTCTAACAACAAAACCTGTGTTATTTATTTAACCCCACTCTCACCCACCTGCAATAAGGAAGCATGAAGATAAGAAATTACAGGCTCTGGAGCTATACCTGGTGAACAAACTATGTGACTCTCAACACAGACGGAGCCTAAATCACATTAGTATGATAGACGTTACAAAACCAGTCACAGAATCTGGTTCAAGGACATATGGTTCAGCTAAACTACCTCCATCAAGCTTTAGATGTCATGGGATGACCAAGCCCCTAAACAAGATTAGGCCCCATGCACATATATCATGTTACAGGTTGTAAAGTGTAACATCTGTCATGGCCTGAAAGGGCCAGAGAATCTGGCCCAGTATGTTTGATACAAGAAGGAACTTCTGCCTATGTTCATCCAGTGACTGACTTTGCACAAATCTTTGTATATTCTTAGTTTCTTAGAAGTAAGCTTGGGAATAAGAAGAGCATTGGTGAGGTTTTACTTGGAAACCAAGTGTGAGAAGTTAAGGTTAGTAGGAACTAGAAATGACAGGAGAATGCTTCAGTAATTCCAAATTTTTATTCCACATATCACATTAACAGGCTTGTGGACAGCATTCCCTCTCATTCCCAATTGCATTATTTTCCTGAGGCAGCTGCAGTAATTGATTTCAAAGAAAAGTAGTATTAAGAAAATATTTAATGCATTTTTATCTGCTTTTCGTACAGTTTAGTAACTGCAACCAAGAAATGAAGCCAGCCTCCTGTAGACCTTCAGTGGTCTGTGGACAACAGTTTAAAAAACACTTGGTGCGCTAGATCTATGGCTGCTGTAACCGTGATAACTTTTGCCTTCTCATAACCATGTCCAGAAGGTAAAGTTTTTTGTAGAGGTAATTTGTGTGCATTATAGTTTAAATCGTTTGACCTCAATGGCTTTTAAGGTTTTTCTGAGCAGCAACCAAAGGGAGGGCATGAAGTGAGAGTGGAAAGGTTTGTGAGCATGATTTCATTGGGCAGAATATCTATTTTCTTAAAACATTGGTCTCATGGTATTTTGGTAGGAGAAGGCAGAATGAAATGGCTGGTTCCCAAGTAAGAATGGGACATTTCTCATTTACAGTTTATATTAAATTAAAATAATTTTATTTATTTTAAACCTCAACCTGATGATCAACAAATTTGAATAATGTAAAGAAATGCAACAAAATATAAACTCTTCAAGAACGAGCTTTTTCCACCTGATGGCATCACTGTAGTTATTTTTAATCAAGGTAATCCTGTGTTTCCCCAGCAGTTGCTGAACTCAAGATATTTTTAAAAACTTAACTTATGTTTTGTTTTTTATATTGTTATTAAATGATCCTTTATGCAATTTTCAGTTGGTTAAGTGGCCATATTTTGATAAAACATTGATACGTTACCTTATAAAACCACACAAAAAATAATTAAATTTGAAGGATGTGAGCAATATTGTATAGCTAGAGGACTGGCTTAAAAACCAGAAACTGAATAAAATGGCAATATATTGAACAAGAAAGAGGTGTCTTGGAATTCTGTGAGGATTGATGTTAGACCCATTTTAATTTAACATAGAATCATCATAGGGCTTGAAGGGACCACATGAGATCATCTAGACCAGGATCATCCCTGACTAAGCCATCCTGAACAAGTGTCTGTTTGACCTGCTCCTGAAAATTGGATAGAGATTCCACAACCTCTCTAAATGAAGCTCTTCTTAATCACCAACCTACATTTCTTCTGTTGCCATGGGGGAAAAATGGGTGTGGGAAGCAGTGCAGTATTATTATGCAAAAAGAGTGAAATGAGCTATCTCCAAGTACAATGAGGCGTAATTAATCTGTTTTGCCTAAAATATATTTCTGTTTATCTTTAACTTCTACAGATCATAAAGTTGGGATGGAAGGGAAATTAATTTAATATTTTAAACCATGTCTTATTTAGCTTGAATTGCAGTAATAGGCTTTTACAATTTTTCTGTGCATTAAAACCATTTTTTCCAGTCAATAGGACCATTATTTTTTTGGTTTTTGCTTTACACTTTTTCTGTATTTCGGTTTTTACAAGTGGGGCATTGCCGGTTTCTCTGTCTCATAGATTTGACTCCTGATAGCTAAATTTCAGGACTTGTTTCATGTTTGTTTTTGTATTTGCTCTGGGCTCCGTAATATCTTTGCATTGATCATTATATTAAAAAGTTAAGAGCAGAATTATTATACTTATATTGCATGAATCATGTTTCCATTACAGATATACTGCTGTCCTAGAAAGGATTTTAAAGACTTGGCAGATGGTATACCTGGCACAATTGAACGTGTGCCTGCAGGAACAAACTTGGATGAAGTGGTAATGTACTAACTAGCTGACCTACTAGCTAATGTCTACCATAAAGATACTGCTTTTTCTGTGTATTTATTATACGCAGTAGAAGGTCAGATTTTGGTGCAACTTCTTACAGGAGGGTACCAGATTTTGATTTACCATGTACTGTAATTAAGTGTTAAAAGGATAAGGATTTGGTAGGTTATTTTCTTACCCAGATTTCTGAAGACTGCTATTTTTCCATGTACTTATCCTGTAATTGATGTATTCTAATGTAGGAATCCTAGTTTTATGGGTACGTGTGTTGAAACCGCCCCCACAGGCAACATGGGCCCAACTGCAGCTACCGCCCCTGCTCTCCCCAAGACAAAACGTAAGGTGTTTGTTGTGGGAGACTCCCTCCTGAGGGGGACTGAGGGGCCAATCTGCCACCCCGACCCCTTAGCCCGGCAAGTCTGCTGCTTCCCGGGGGCCCGCATCCGGGACATTACGGAGAGGATCCCAAAGCTCCTTAAACCCACAGACCACTATCCCATGCTCCTTATTCATGTGGGCACCAATGACACTGCTCGGAGCACTCCCAGCCAGGTCATGAGGCGCTACAGGGATTTGGGAGCGGGGCTTAAGGGTCTGGGGGCACAGGTAGTGTTCTCATCGATCCTCCCAGTCTCAGGCTATGGGCTGAGAAGGGACAGGAGGATCTATGTGGTCAACCAAAGACTGCAGCGCTGGTGTCGTCAGGAAGGCTTTGGCTTTCAAGACCACAGCCCGCTCTTTGGCGAGAGAGGCAGCGAGCTGCTGGGAAGAGATGGCCTCCACCTCTCTCCCCTAGGGAGGAGGCTCTTCTCAGCCAGACTGGCTGACCTGCTCCACCGGGCTTTAAACTAAGCCCGTTGGGGGACGGGGGGACTAC
>NW_005842628.1:729479-731982 GCF_000455745.1 Alligator sinensis | reverse complement strand
TGGCTAGCACTATGCAAGAAAGAGACTTGGGGGTCATCATTGACCACAAGATGAACATGAGCCTGCAATGTGATGCGGCGGCTAGTAAAGTGACCAAAACGCTGGCTTGCATCCATAGATGCTTCTCAAGCAAATCTCGGGACGTCATTCTCCCCCTGTACTCGGCCTTAGTGAGGCCGCAGCTGGAGTGCTGTGTCCAGTTTTGGGCTCCACAATTCAAAAAGGATGTGGAGAAGCTTGAGAGAGTCCAGAGAAGAGCCACGCGCATGATCAGAGGTCAGGGAAGCAGACCCTACAATGACAGGCTGAGAGCCCTGGGGCTCTTTAGCCTGAAAAAGCGCAGGCTCAGGGGTGATCTGATGGCCACCTACAAGTTTATCGGGGTGACCACCAGTATCTGGGGGAACGTTTGTTCACCAGAGCACCCCAAGGGATGACGAGGTTGAATGGTCACAAACTACTTCAAGATCGTTTCAGGCTGGACATAAGGAAGAATTTCTTTACTGTCTGAGCCCCCAAGGTCTGGAACAGCCTGCCACCGGAGGTGGTTCAAGCGCCTTCATTGAACACCTTCAGGATGAAACTGGATGCTTATCTTGCTGGGATCCTATGACCCCAGCTGACTTCCTGCCCTTTGGGCAGGGGGCTGGACTCGATGATCTTCCGAGGTCCCTTCCAGCCCTAATGTCTACGAAATCTGTGAAATCTATGAAACATGATGTACGATTTTCTCCACTGTCATATGTAGAACTACACAAATACATTATTGGATGCTGAGTCATATTGATGTAAGGTGCTTGAACTCTGCATGTAGGTAGTATACAATTACTCCTGAGTCATATCATCAGATAGATCTTGTTACCTCCAGCTAGGATATAGCAGGAGTTGGATTATCTCTGCAGGAAGATGTAACTAAGGTCCTTTAGGAAAAACAGTCATTTAGGTTGCTTAGGTTGACTTGCTGTTTCTGTAACCATTAAAGATAATCCCCAGGGAAGGAATCAGCCACATTGTATATAATGATTAAGATTTTTCAAACGTGCATAAGTAATTGCTATAAATTATCCAGAGCTCAGAACTGGACAATTTTCAGTCCAATTTTTTATTCATCAAAAAGGCAGATTCGGGTTTTCAGATTTGTATCAAATTTATTGATTTGTTTCTATATTTTGAAAATGATAATTTTGATTGTTGGTCAAAACTAAATATTCACTTGAATAAAAAAAAAGTAAAAACCCCCAAATGAATGTTTTGAGATGAAATGAAACATTGATTAACAGTTTCAAAATAAAACTTTTCTCCTTTTTACGCTCAGCCAAAAAATTAGTTTTGTTTAGATAATTTTGAAGATTTTGCCCCATAGGGCATGCCTTTTGAAAGGCTACAAGAGGCACATGCTGGAACATAAAAAAGTTCCCCACACTGTAAATTTGCAGCGCAGGGGCAGAATTAGACCCCTGGATATATAGGGGTCAAAAAATACCCCGGGCAAAAAAAGTGGGGCAGCCGGAGGTTCAGATTTTCACAGAGATGCTCTGCTACCCAGCCAGAGCGTCTGTATGGCTGGCCCTTGCCCCGGTGCTGAGCTGAACCTGGGCTCCATGCCGGTAAGTTTGGGATGGGGAGAGGGGCTGGAGGAGGGGGGAGGGAACTATGGAGGGAACCCTACTGGCCACATCCCCCACCTGGCCCCTGAACCCTCCAATTGCTACCCCACCTGGCCCCAGCATCCTAGCAATTTAAAAAAAAAAAAAAGCCCCATACTCATCGGCAGTAGCAGCTGCCGTCAGGGTCACTGGGGCCTCTTGGCAGATCCGCTACCCTGTGCAGCAGGGACTGGCCCTTGCCACCTGGCACCCGCACTGCTGCTGCCCCATCACATGGGTGCAGTCTGGGTTGGCAGGGTACAGCATGGCTCTGCACACTGTCAGGCAGCTGGTGCCACTGAGGCTGAGCAGTGCTGGGTCCTGGATGACAGCCTGAGCTGCCCGACAGTGTGCGGAGCCACGTGGCACTCTGCTGATCCAGGTCGCACCTGCGCAATAGGGGAGCAGCAGTACGGATGCCAGATGGCCAATGCTGGTCCCCGCTGCCCCATGCTGTGTCAGCAGGCTCTGCCAGGAGGCCCCAGTGACCCCAATGGCAGCTGTTACTGATGGTGAGCACAGGGCTTTTATTTAGTGAGTTTTATTGCTGGGATGCTGGGGTCAGGCAGGACAGTGATCAGGGGGCAGATGGGGGATGGAGCCGGGTAGGGGGGTCCCCTCATGGTCCCCTCCCCACTCCTCCAGCTACTGCTCCACCCCCTACTTACCGGCCAAGAGGCCCAAGTGAACCTGATGGCTGCTGCTATTGCGGGTGAGTGCAGGGCTTTTTTTCTTTGAGTGCTGGGGCTTGGTGGGGAGGCCATTAGGGGCAGGGCGGGGCTGGGCAGGGTGATCGGGGAGTGGGGGCTCTGCCACATGTCCCCAGAGCCCCCAGACCCGCTGCTACTGCCGGTAAG
>NW_005842628.1:725079-729319 GCF_000455745.1 Alligator sinensis | reverse complement strand
CTTGTGGGGGGCAGTTTGTGAGCTGTGTGGGGGGCTGCACCCTGCGGAGGGAGGGGAACCCACCCCTCCTGAACAGCCCCCCCCTGTCCTCCCACAATACACCCACACCTACCCACCCCCCCACCCCTCTTCCCACCCGGATTCTGCAAACCCCACATCCCCCCAGCACACACCTTGCGTACCCAGCTGCCAGACAGGATGAGACCTGCTGGCAGGAGCTGTGGCTGCAGGGGCAGCTGTCCCCACATCCTGGTTAGTGAAGGGGTCAGGGGGAGCTCTAACTGCTCTATGGTAAGAAAACCAAAGGCAAACAGCAAAACATATAGGTATTATGATGACAGAGACACTGGTAGACTTCCAAATTGCTTTAACACTGTAGATATATCAATAAACCATTGCTTAACTGATTGCTGTCTCTCAGTCTCTCTCTCTCTCTCTCTCTCTCTCTCTCTATATAGTGGTCTTTTGTTTTAATTGTGGAGAAACATGGATTTCGGGGTATTTTACAGAGTGACTTTTGGATTTTTTTATCAAAGATTTTTCAGTTTTCAAATGGGGAACACCAGAATTCCTGCTAGGATGGCAAGTGGCAGGACCCAAGCAGAGGAGCCTGCTCAGAGCTGGCACCTTGGACCCAGGCTCTAGCTCCCCCTGGCTGCAGATCTGGGAGGAGCCAGGCAGGGGTATTTTGCCCAAAGTGGCACAACTTGCACCACACCAAAGCGCGTGTCCGGGCACGTGCGCTGAGGGAAAAAGCCCCAGCTCAAATTTGCACCACTTCTATTTGAGCTGCTGCAAGCACACATGCCTGCATGTGTAGACGCGTCCACACAGTCTATCCCATGAAGAAAAAAGTGGAGTATACACAGGCCAACTACTGCACCGATATAATTCTGTATCCTTTTTTTAAAATAAATGTTCCTAACCTTTCCTTTTTTGTTTAAATATGTAAAAGTCTGGCAAGACAATGTTTGTTTTTTCTAGTCATTACTAGTGTAGAAAAGCAACCTTGTCCGTAACTTGTGCATAGTGCTGTCAGCTGAAAAGTGGAGCAGGCTCAGATAAATGTAGGTATTGTCTACAGTCTAACATGTAGTTCAGTAGCAATTCTTGACTATTGCACAAAAGAAAATCATAACCTGTAAGAATATAACTCTGCACCATATGTTACCAAATGAAAAAAATTGCAATTAAGTAGCCTTCTTATAGTGTTATACAGAAGCTTGTCCTGCACAGAAATACTATATCTGGGTTTAATGAAAAACCTGGCTTAATGTGAAAGTAACTTGATTTTCTGTAATGGGAGCTCAAACAGGTGGGCTAGAGACAGAAGTTACACATAAACCAGTTTAAGTGATCAGAAACTGGTTTAAAGCTGTAATAGAATGCAAGTTCAGTATACCTAAACCAGTTTCAAAATGGTTGAAACTGGTTTAAGATAAACCTGGTTGAATGTAGCATCAGACTTTACTGATTAGTGTCAAACCGGTTTATGGAACTTCTGTCCCAGATGCCTTCCTGGTTCAAGTTAAATCTGAGTCCCCCAGCATCCCAGCATGCTTTGCAGCCCTGGGCTAGGCTGTGTTGTCTGCTCCAGAGAGCAGGGCTGTCCCCACCCTTCTGCTCCGTAGATGGAGCAGTGAGAGCTGGCTGACAAGGGGCGGATGACAAGCCCAGCTGGAGATGCAGCCCAGTCTATGGGGGGGATTGCCCCCCTCCCCGGCAAACCCCAGTTGGGGTCTGGGGCCACAGGGTTTATACACCCCTTCCCCTGTTCAAACCGCTGGCTGCAACTATGGACTACAAATCCCAGAGGCACCTATAAGTGGGAGGAGGACGTAATGACCAACCCTGTAAATCCCAGAGACCTTGGGGCAGCAGGAAGAGGAAGTGAACACACAGCCAGAGAGCTGTCCTCTAGTGCTCCTGGCTTCTGGCCTGAGCTGCATTTTCTGAATCAAAGGTAAATGCCTGTTCACTTCTGTTCCAATTTAATCTGTGCAGCTTAGACTAATTTGCAAAGACTGAATCAATTCAGCCTCAGGATTTTTGACTGTCTGTACCGAGCCGTAGAGTGTAAGTCAGCTTGACCTCAATCAGCTTGACCTCAATCCCTGGTAAGATTCTGGAAAAAATTATCAGAGAGACCCTTCTTGATAAGCTGGCTGAGGGTAACATCCTGAGGGACAGCCAGCATGGGTCTGTCACGGGTGGGTCTTCCCTGACCAATCTCATCTCCTTCTATGACCAGGTGACATATCACCTGGACAAGGGAGAAGAGATTGATGTCATATAACTGGACTTTAAAAAAGCCTTTGATCTGGTGTCCCATGACCTCCTTATGGAACAATTGTGTCTTATGGAACACAATGTGTTCCTTATGGAACAGCTGCAGAGCCAACTGTGTCCTCGGCTACACCACAGTCTGATGGCTGGGAAATTGGTTCCGAGGTTGGCCCCAGAGTGTAGTGGTCGATGGTAGCGAATCATTATGGCACTCTGTGACGAGTGGTGTCCCCCAAGGCTCTGTCCTTGGACTAGTTCTCTTTAACATCTTTATCAACGATGTGGACATTGGTGTCAGAAGCGCACTGGCTAAGTTTGCCGATGACACTAAACTTTGGGGCATAGTGTCTGCACCTGAGGACAGGCTAGTGATCCAGGGTGACTTGGATACATTTAGTAAGTGGGTGGATACAAACCTGATGACGTTCAATACCGATAAATGTAAGGTACTCCACCTCAGGGGGAAAAAACCCCACAGCACGCTTATAGGCTCAGCAGTGCTATGCTCGCTAGCACCACTGCTGAAAGAGACTTGGGGGTCATGATTGACCACAAGCTGAACATGAGCCACCAATGCGATGTTGCAGCTGGTAAAGCAAACAAAATTCTGGGTTGCATCCATAGATGCTTCTCAAGTAATCTCAGGATGACATCTTCCCGCTCTACTCAGCCTTGGTGAGGCCGCAGCTGGAGTACTGCATCCAATTCTGGGCTCCACAATTCAAGAAGGATGTGGAGAAGCTTGAGAGTGCAGAGGAGAGCCACACGCATGATCAGAGGGCAAGAGAACAGGCCTTATGAAGAGAGGCTGAGAGCCATGGGACTCTTCAGCCTGGAAAAACACAGGCTCAGGGGGGACCTGGTGGCTGCTTATAAGTACATAAGGGGTGTATCTCAGGATCTGGGAGAACGTCTGTTTACCAGAGCGCCCCAAGGAAAAACAAGGACCAATGGTCATAAACTGCTACAAGGCCATTTTAGGCTGGACAGAAGAAAAACATTCTTTACTGTCTAAGCCCCCAAGACCTGGAATAGACTCCCTCCAGTAGTGATGCAAGCACCTACTCTGGACTCATTCAAGAAATGTTTGGATGCTTATCTTGCTGGGATCCTTTGACCCTAGCTGACTTCCTGCCCCTGGGGCAGGGGTCTAGACTCGATCTTCAAGGTCTCTTCCAGCCCTAACGTACATGAAATCTATGAAAGTCTCTGGCAATTTTCTTGAGGGCTTATGCCTGAAAAATTGTTCTTGTTTTTTTCTTCTCAAGTGCTAGTAGTTATATCAGTGCTACTTTGACGGTTAGTAAAATTAATTAATTTGCCAAACTGTGTTTTATATTTGTGCATAGTAAGGAGCTGTATGACCTCAGACATGGTTTTGATTTTGAGAAAACAACTGGATGATCTGTAAAGGGCAAATTTTAAATATTTTATGGAGGTAGTCAGCTGCTGAAAAACATGCTTCTTTTTTTCCACATTGTAAAATGAAAGAGATGTAGGTTTTCAGTTCTTCCTTTTTTTTTTTTTTTTGTTCTCCTCAGTCTTGGCTCCGTATGTTGTCCACAGGCCAAGTCTATGTGGTTCTTGGCAGTCTGCTCATACTTTTGTTTCAATTGATCTTTTATCAGCACATCTTACTGTGGGTTATATGTGAAATAATGCATGAAGGCTTTCTAAAGAGGAATGTGTGGAAAAGACGCATGAGATACTTAATAAAGGCAACAGGGGTTCAAATTGCAGATGCAGTGTCTCATATTGATACTATCCCACTTGCTCCAGAAGAACATTGATACAAACAAGCATTTTAGTCTTCATCACTTTGTGAAGCTCCTTTACGTTCTGGCTTGCCCCAACTCATTGATGCAACACCATCATATAGACATCAGAAAGAAACTAAGCTGTGTGTGGCGTCCTAGAGATACTGGATTATTCGGTTACCTTAAACTAGGGTTGT
>NW_005842628.1:706854-725069 GCF_000455745.1 Alligator sinensis | reverse complement strand
CCTGCTGATGCCAGGGTCTCCAGGTTCTCTCTTCTTCCTATGTGCAGCTCACACAGTTTTGGGGTGGGAGTGGGGCAGTGCACACGAAGTCTGCACTGCAGCAGAGCCCTCCTTGGTATTGCAAAGACCTGGGGAATCCATGCAGCTCATTTGGTGGCGGAGCCCATGTGGCAGAGGGTCTGGGAAGACCATGCAGCCTATATGGCAAGGGGGGCTTTGCTTCAGAGGAGTGCATGCAGTGGGGGGCCCTGGGACCCTGCTCAACCCATGTAGTTGGAGAAGAGTGCAGCCTGCTCAGTATACAACCCATGCAGCCTGCAGCCCCCAGCTGCTCTGAAGTTGAACAGCCCTGCTGTCAACCATGAACCAGCTACTCAGGCAAAAATTCTTGGATAACCAAGGTATGTAAAGTTTAGACTTTATCGAGGAAGTAAGAAAGAATAATCTTCGACATTTAGCAAGCTGAGTCCAGTGACAGCCAGCCTTTTTGAGTAGGTGTGCCACCAAGTAAGACCTTCCCTTCCCTAAGTGCCAGGCTAATCCACACCCACTCAGAGGCATACCTGATTGAATTTGCATCCTGGGGCCCTGGAATGGAGACAGCTGGGCAGCTTCAGTCTCTGGCCACACACAGTAGAGCAGGGATAGGATGCTGCTGCAAGAGAGATGTCACTACCAAGAGCTAGGTTAACCTAGGGTAGGGAAGGGTTAGGTTGTTGGTGGTAACACCTGACACCTCCTCTTCCAGCATTAGCAGCATCCTGCCCTCACTGGCTTCATTCAGCAAGAGACTGGAGGCCCCCCTTCTCTCTTCCTCTCCCCACCTCCAACTGCACCACCATCCCTTTACAGAGTGCCCAGGTCTTGGTTGCCACATACAGCAGCTGCCCAATGCCACTTGTGACACAAGTGGTGCTGGTTGGTCACCCCTGGAAGTAGTCCATGAGTAATCATGGAGCTTTTCTCATGCATGGAAAACTTTCTTTCCAGCAGGCCATTGGAGCTAAGAAATATAATAATTTTCTTTAATATTTTAAAGCCATCTTTATCACTTGTGGCTCTAAAAAATACAAGTTGCACACAGGCTGCACAGGCTTCTCAGACCTCCTGCCTCCAAATGGGTTGCATGGACTCTCCTGGCTCTCATGAAAAATGAGACTATGATTTTGCTGTTGTTGAATTCTATGCAGTCTTTTTCTCAAGACGTGAATAAGAGTATTTCAGATTTTGGAAGAAGTGAATAGGAGTACTGTGTTCAAATCATATCTGTTTTTTACGCTTGTCATAGCTTCCTGCTAAAGACTGAGTTGCATTTTCCAACTGCATTAAGAACTTAGTTGCTTTGTTATATAAATGTTTTCACATAAACTTTCTTTCTTGCATTGAAGTCCAGGCCACAAAGGTTAGATTCAGCAGTTTGAACCAATCTTATTCATATTAACTTCACTGTCTTGGTTTTGATTTGTTGCTGTAAACTTTTGTCTATTTTTTCTGCAAAGATATTTTTCCCTTAGGAAATAGAATTAATCCAAACCATTAGAATCTGGGTTTTTTACTTGCATTAGGCAATAGTATGAGAAGAATAAAAATCTATAATTTATGAATTATTTAAAACAGCAAAACCAAGCACAAGTTTATTAATTTTAACCATATTACCTGCCTTTTTCTCTATTCTAAGGAAGGGACAAATCCAAATTGTTCCCTGAGATAGGCACTTAAGTCCAGTTTAGGCAAGTCACAGAAAGTTACTGCATTTTCTTCACTAACCACAAAACTATTTAGGTGCCTAGAAACATTAGGTGCTTCCATTTTGGCTGAAAAGTTTTCTTAGCAACTTGCCCTTAGGCTTGTGAGCAAGGTCTAACTCCACACCAAGATGTAACTCCTGCCGAAGTTCTGTTGTGAACCAGGTAGATGCTACTCACTGGCAAAGACCCCAGAGTGTCAGGCATTTGCAGATCAAGCCTAACTTCTGGTTGGTGCTGGTTGATACAGCCCAACACACCACACTCACTTGCTCATGGACATAGTGATGGCAGTGACAGGGATGCCTACCTTTTGTGATGAGACTAATTCTTTGGTGTCCTTGGTACACAACTACAGATGTGGAATGAGAGGCTGAAAAAACGGACATCCTGGTGGCTGAGTCCTTACCACCAGAGACTGACAAACCATGGCAAATGTGGCGATATCTCAACTGCCTACTTACCAGAGTTGGATGCACCAAGGAACTAATGAAGAAGTTCAACTACCTGTGACTGCAGCACAGAGCCTCAGAGTATGCTACAGCTGCTGCAATGTCCACTGTTTGAAGGCACAAGTACAATGAAAGATCTTGCAAAGTACAATAAATGAGCACAAACATACATAACAAAATGGTCAAATGTGGTATAGAGACACGAGAAGAAGGTGAGGTCCAAGGAAAGTGTTGGGAACAACATCAGGACCTGCATAGGGCCTTCAGTGACCTTACTAAGTCCTTTGATTCCTTCAATCAAAGTCTTACAGAAAGTACTGGCCAGATGGGATGTTCTGAAAAGGACATCAAGGTCCTGAGGCTTCTACATGACTAGATGACTGCCACCATTCTTTGTAATAGATTGGAAACAGACCCATTTGTCATTCTAACTGTGGTCAAACAAGGATGTGTCGTTGCCCCAACTGTGTTCTCCATTTGTTTGACAGTCATCCCAGTTCTCATTAAAGACCTCCTTCCTTCCAGAATTAACACTGAATACTGAATGGATGGAGGGCAGTTCAATCTGGGATTTTTTGGTTGAAGACCAAAGTACTCAAGACAGCCATCTTTGTTCTTCAATATGCTGATGACCATGCCATCCTTGCACACACTGAGGAAAATTTACAGACCATGCTGGATCTTTTCAGAGAAGGCTACTGAACTTTGGGCCTCTCTCAACATTGAGAAGGCTAAAGTGCTTTATCGGCCTGCTCCAGGCCATGAATGTGACCTCCCTCCCCAAGTTACTATTGAAGAAAAGATCCTGGAAGTAGTAGTCAAGCACTTCCTCTCCCTTGCTGTTGGAATAGCCATCTCTCTCATTTGATGAGGAGATGCAGCACAGGATCTGGTGCTCAAGTGTCTCCTTTGGGAATTGCTTCAGTGTGTCTTTATTGTTTCTGATATCTGGAAAGACACCAAGATCCAGGTTTAAAATGCAGCCATCATCTCCACTCTCCTTTACAAGACTGTCATCTCAAGAGCCTGGAGAGATCACCAATGATACCTACAGAAAATCCTCCACATCAAATGGGAAGATCACTGCACAACTGTCAGCATCCTTGCTGAAGTCAGTGTTGCCAGCATTGAGTTAGTGATCCTCAAGCACCAACTTTGCTGGACCAGATACTGTGTGTGAAGGCCTGACTCTTGATTCCCAAAACAAGTGCTCTACTCCCAGCTTAGTAATGGCCTGAGATCTTGAGGTGGCTAGAGGAAACGTTACAAGGCTACATTGAAGGTGTACCTCAAGAAAACAGATGCTGACATTGAGTTGGGAGGAGCCATTTGCCAGCTGACTAGTGGCACCACAACCTCAACCAAGTGGCAACCCATTTTGAGGGAGCATCTTGGCCTCAAAGCAGAGAAGAGAGCACGGAGGAAGGAAGAGGAGAGGAATCTCAGCCTGCAGCCTACTCTCCCTTGTGGAAATACCTGCAACTTCTGCAGATGGATATGTGGCTCATGGATTAGACTCCTAAGTCACCTTAAGACCCATCAGTGAGTGATTGTTGATGATGAGATGCTTCTACAAAACAGTTTGGATCTAAAAAGAATAGAAATGCAGTTTACAATGAGGAGAACAAATGGTAGAGCAGTGGGGACCAATCTTTTTCGCATGTGTGTCCAGAAACAGATCCAGGATTTTACAAGTTGGGGTATGGTTACAGGGACTAGTGATGCAGAGGTGGTTGTACCCTGCTCCCCTTGTACGGCTGGCACTACAAGGAAGGTAAGCATTGCCAGACTTCCTTCCCCGCCATGCCCAGAGGTACATCCTCTCTCCTTCCCTTCCCTCTCCATCCCTTCTCCTTCAACCCCCCAACCTTCTTCTTCCTGCCATTGCCAAGTACTTTTCTGTGAATGAGACAAGCTCCTGCCCACTCCAGCTCAGCTGCATGGGGGTTGCACTCACCAGGCACTGGGGCAGCAGCTGTAGCCAGGGGATGTGTCCCCCCTTCTCCACACCTGCTCCTGGGCTGGCAGGGAACACCTAGGGGGAGCAGGCAGGGAGGGTGCAGATACATTCCCCTGCTGTTGCTGCTGCCACAGTCCCGGTCCTGGTGCAACCCAGCTGGAGCAGGGGAGGAAAGAATTGGACAGAAAAGAAAGTCAGAGGGGTGGGGATACGCCTTGAACATGGAAGGGAAGGGAGGAAGAAAGCTTACCTTCAGTCCTTCAGTCCCTGACTTCTGTTCCAACAGCATAGTTAGAAATGGGGGGTGGGGGGTGACCCAGCCTCTGCACTCCCTCCAGATGTCACAAATTAGCCCTACACCATCCCTAAGTGTCACTTCAAACCCCCTTGTTCTTTGATCTGCTGATCTGCTTTCTGATGCCTGCCTATTCTGCTGCTTTTCTTCTGATTCCTTCTTTGTGCTCCCTGCCCAATTTGCTGCTTTGCTTTCTGCTTCCTTCTCTGTCTGCTGCTGTGCCCCTGTCCCTTTCTGGATCTGCTGTGTGCCACACAGAAAGGCTGCCCATGCCACTGGTGGCACCCATGCCGCAGGTTGGCCACTCCTGTGGTAAAATATGGCAAAGTCCATTCATGGGTATCATCTGTCACTGTATTACTTAAACACCTTCCAAAGAATTAGATGCCAACTCCATATGTAGCTGATGGCAGCATTCTCCTCCTTGCTTACTCTAGCAGCAACAGTTAGTGGTAAAGGATGGTGGTGTCCCTCAACATCAGGGGCGGGCAATTATTTTGGGTGGAGGGCCGCTTACTGAGTTTTGACAAGCCATCGAGGGCCGCATGACAAGCAGCCAGGGGCAGATAAATATTAATTTTCTAAGTTTTTTAGGGGCCCCACGGGCTGGATACAATGGCCTGGCGGGCCGCACCTGGCCCGCATTTTGCCCACCCCTGCTCAACATGATAGTGGAAGCATTCTCATTTGCCCTGGGTTTGTCTTCAGCCTGCAGCTTTTCAGAATAATGAGGAAATGCTACTGTTAGCTTAAAAGATTATTTAAATGAACTAATTTTTGGTAAGGCTGGTATCTGTTCTTTTTTTATTTGCTGTGCTAGTGTTAACATGGCAACAGTTAACTGTTCCCAGAGGTTTAAACAACTTGCATCTGTATAGTGGTGACTATAATTAAAAGAGAAGAGGGCTGAGCAGTTCCCTATGATGCAAATCACTATCTTGCTTTTCTTTTCTTTTTGTGCCTCAAACCCTTTTCTGATGCTAGTACAGTGACATTTTCAGTTCTTGGTAAATTCATTACACAACCCAGTGATTTGTGTTCCCTGAAAGGCACAGAAGATGGTGCTTATGGGCAATGATTTTTCTAACAACACATTTAATAATTTGAAGGTTGTCAGATATTCAGATGAATTTGGATGTACAGAATAAAACAGCGGATGATATTCTATCCATTGTCATATGTTAACTTCTTTTTTAACCCATTTCCATTCATGATAGCTTTGGGAGAGGGTTCTTCACACAGAAGGAAGTATGGTTGTCTTGTTAACTGCAGCCAGTGAGAAGGCTTCTGTTGATTTAGCTTCTCTGTCATTGACACTGAATTATTCATCTTTTTCTTGTCCTTCCTTCCCCCGAAGCACGTTCTTCACTGAACATCACCATAAGTAAAATTGCCATAAAAATAAATTACTGTTCTGTATGATCAGTAATTACCATAATGGTCAAAACTTCATAACTGTTCAAGTATCCCATACACTAAGGCCTCATATATTGGACAATTGGGCTGTGATTAGTAAAACAGATTCAATAAAACCATAATGAAAAAAAGTAATAATTGAGGGAGAGTTCTGGGAATGAGTGCACAGATTGAATGAGTAGATTGTGCTTCTAGTACACATACATGTGGGCAGAGGAACCGCTCAGTTCCAACCCACAGTAGCTGGCCCTCTGTTCTATTGCAGCTCTTATGAAATTAAGCAAGAGTAGGAGTCAAGGGTTACTGCTCCACTTTACTTGGGCTTGTGGATTGCTGTATCCACAGAGATTGTGGACATGCCTCTCACTTGCACTCACTGCCCCTATACTCTATACTCCCAGTGATGTATCCTCCAAAATGCGCTCAGGGTATGGAACCTCTTACAGCACCTTTCTGAAACTTTTTCCCACCCCAGTGTAGCAGAATCACAGAATATCCCCTACAGCTTTGTTTTCTTACAGATGAAGGTTTACATGATGATCATTGATTCTTTAATGAAACATTTGGTAATTTGAAAATTGTCTAGACGTCCACCCAAAGACTTCCCATAGGTACACACAGCAAAGAAACCTATGACATTTTTTCTTATCTGTTTGTGACATTACTTTTCACCCTATTTCTGCCTAGAAATCTTCTATCTTTTCATAAGTCTTTTACTAATCTGGATAGAATGCATTCCAGCATTCACCCACTCAACCATGCTTATGAGACTTCTGCCATTTGTACATCTGAGATTTTGGTATGATGAACCAAAAATATAGGCCTAATTTAGCTTGGAACCTAGTCCAGTCTAGGTCTAACCTGAAATAGAGAAGATTGACAAGCAGTGAAAATTCTTCATAAAATTCTTTCATTTAAGTTTTAAATGCTTAAAAAAAATAAAAATGACTTCATACTAATGCAGTGGATTTCAACCTTCTCAGAACCCCTCTCCCCCGCTAACAAACAAACAAAAAATCTTACTAAAAAGAAAATGCTGGCTCCTCAGTGGAAGTAAGCAGTCCTCCTGGCCGTGCAGCCTGGCATGAAGGGGGTTTCTGGCACAAAGGTGATCAGGGAAGATGGCTGCTGCCCCTGCTCTTCACTGTTGATTGGCTGAAAGGGCTGCCTGTTGTGCAGCCTTGCCCCCTCCACCAATCAGTGATGAGGGGCAGGGCTACATGATGGACAGCCTTCTCCATAGGTGATGCATAAGGAGGACATGTGCTCCCCCTGAGAGCACTGGTGCTCCCCCTGACAGTGAGCGCTCTGGCTGCTAGGGGGGCATGGAGAGTGCTTGTGCCCCCACTGAAATTGGCTTCCATGGGCAGCACAATGGCAGTGGAAGTGCTGCTGCCCCCCCCTCCCTCTAGTTGCCAGCTGGTGCCCCACCCCCGCAGACTCGGGAGGCACCAGTTGCCCATGCAACAATCAGTTGCTTGGGGGTGGGGGGACACCAGGTTACTGCTAGTTAACTTGAATCTAGAGGGGATCTGGGACGGACGCTACATCCATCCAGGTTTATCTTAAATGGGTTTTGGCCACTTTAAAAGCAATTTATATGCACATATTTTCTGTTGTGTTACAGATTTGAACTAGTTTCTGATCACGTATACCAGTTTTTGTGTAATTTCTGTTCCTAGCCTTAATGTTCAGTGACTTGCCAAGTGTTACATATCGAAACCATGTTTGTAAGTGATTTTTTTTGATGCTTGCACTTTTAATTCAAGTTTTTACATGGATAATGCATGAACCTGGTCTCAGTGAACATGTTTACAATAGGTAATCCAGTTCTGGATAAGAAATTCTGCAACACAGTGCAGAAAAGGTCAAACTCATTTGCAGCAGGGAGTTGGGTTTAACTGTGCAATACAGAAGCCAGCTTCATTACTTGTAATCAATCCTCAAGGTTCCTGAATGTCAGCTTACAGAGGTAGTGATAACGATAGTTCATGGAAGGTAATTAATATTTGTTATTACTGACTTTGAAAAGACTCTGGACAATGTGACTTGCTGCATTGTGTTTATGACCCAGCCACTCCTTTTTGCTGGCCTTCTTAGAGCAACCCAATATAGTAATTCTCTAATTAAACTGTCACTATTGTAGTAGTTATTGTCACTATCTCAGATGGTGGTTTTCTTATAATTACTGCTCTTCTTTTTATAGCAGTGGTGTGTGCATGTGGGAAATGCATGCTAATATTCTGACACTTTGACAAGTGTTTCACAATAAAAAAAATGTTCCAATGGGGAAAGGTTAATGCAGTTATCAAGTAGGTTAACACTGTCAATCCTAAATTTCCTTCAATTCATGAAAGGGTTTTTTGTTGTTGTTGCTAGTTTTTCATCTGGAAAAGTATTACTCCACTCAAAGTGATTTGTGATGTTTAAAAATACACAAATTGTCTTAAGTGCACTAGTTCCTTTTTAGATTTAGTCAAGAAATATGGAGTAAATTCTGCTCAGAGTTGCTGGCATCAATCTAGAGTTGCTACTTAACGCTGGAAGTAGTGATGGTACTTTGAATTTCACTGGAATGCAAAACAGAATCTGGCCCACTGTACAAGGATGGGAGGGGGGAACATGCATATGCACTACATTCTTTGCATTCATTTTGCTGCGTTATGGCTTTAGGCCTTTCTTTTACAATCAGGTTTCGCTCTCAATCTTTGAGTCCTGCTGCCAGTGTAAAATTTCTTTTCAGACATTCTTTTACAATGCAAATGCTTTCAGAAAAATTATTGTGTAAAAATTGAATCTTAAAGAAGGAAGAGACTAAACTATCAAATAAAAAAATTTACCTCTGCTCCCTAACCCTTTTTCTTTCCCTGGGGTAAAAGAAAAAAATCAAATCATGATACTGATGGATTCCCAAAGAAAAATCCTTAGAGTTTTGCAGCCACTTTCCAGTTCATAAACAGTTTTCAGCAGGGTTTGAATTACACCTTGACTCTTGGTGGGGTCGGAGATGGCAGTGGAGAGAAGCCACGGGACAGTCCAGGTGCAGGCTCCAGGCAGTTGCAACAAAAAGCACCCAGCAGCGACTAGGGGGAGGGGCCGCTTTTTCCTCACACTAAACAGCAGTTTATTCCTGGCTGCTGGGGGGGCTCTCATTTCTTATTGGGGTGGGGGGGGGGGCTCAGTCCCCCCCATTTTCTTGTGGGGGGGGGGGGGGCGCTCAGCCCCCCCGAGCCCCCTCCCTGTAATTCAAACCCTAGTTTTCAGTATGGGGTTGCATTTGTAAACTGCAAGCATGTATGTGAGAGAAAATTCTGACATTTTTGAAGCCCCCAGTCTAACTGTGTAGGTCAATAATGTTAGCCCTATTGGCTGAATGAATGGTGTAGGATTTGTTTGCAGGCCAGATCCTTTGTGGGGTCAGAGTGCAGAGTTGGACCCTGTGTGCCTGGATCAGACCCTGCGCTGTCTCAGTGGGGTCTGGTGCGCTACGATCAGGCCCCATGCTGCCTGAGCCAGGATCCACATGCCCGGATTAGACCTCACCTGCCTTAGCCTGGTACCTGAATTAGGGCTCACATCTCCTTAGCCCCATGCACTTCATCCAGTACACAGAGCCATACTATCTGACTCACTGGGCTTTCCGTGGGTCTGGAAATTTGGCAGCCGGGGGGGGGCAATTAATGTTGTCGCTGCTCCCTCACTACCACATTTTTGGACCTGTGGGGAGCCTTCTGGGCTGGAAGACATGGCTCTGTGGACTGGGTCTGGCCCAGGGGCTACGATTTGAGTGCCCTAGTGTAGTTTATTGCTCGAAAGGGGAAAGAAATTAGTCAGTTACGTGGGGGAACACATTTTTTGGTTAATGTGCCCTTTGCATATGAAAGATAACCTACAACATAACTCAGCACTGTTTTATGAATTAGGGCCCAAGTTAGTAGCCTAAGTTGATTAGAAATGTAATTACGAAGATTTTATTGTGGTTTTCTGGCAAACAGTGATCCAGTGAAAAGTTTTAATTTTTTTTCTAGTTCAGTGTTTTTTTCACAGAAGTTTAGGGCCAGATCATAGGTAAGGTGCTTTCCTAGAAAAACCCCTAGAAAAACCCCAATAGCAGATCTCAAACTTACAGGATCTACCTTAGTCTCTAAATTTCTGATGCAGTTGGTTTACCAGCTTCATAATTTTAATCATAATAGTTACAATATTTCTTTAATCTGGTACAATATTTCAAATCAATTAAAGAATCTGATTATTGTCTGTATGTGCTAATGGCAAGTGTAAAAAGTTGAAGAACATCTACTCTACACTTTACAGGAATTAATTCAACTTTCCCCATATTTATGCAAAGTTATTGCCACTTCCTCTCAGACTTTCTTTGTTGGTATAACATCTCCATTGTCATAAAATAGCCATACTAATGGGAGCATTCATTTCCAAAATCTTAATATAGGGCATTCTATTTGATTTATTGATAGGGGCATTTTCGGATGTAAGAGATGTAACGGTAGGGTGACCATATGGAACAATGTGAAATCCGGGACAGTTATGAAATCTGGGGCGCTGCCGTGTCCATTTCAGGCAATTAAGGGAGTCGATGGCTTGTTAATGACCCATTGTTATTCACTTCACAAGTGTTAACAGTCATCTCTTTTTAATAGTATTCGACTAATTAAGCTAACCTATTTTAGGGCAATTTTGCTGTCTACTAGGGCTTTCCCATTTCACCGCTCATGTCGCTGTTCCTTCCTACCCCACACCAGGGGTGTTCGTTTTAATTTTCACCTCCTGGTCGGGTCCAGCCTCTGAAATCCAGGACTATCCTGGTCAAACCAGTCACCCTATGTATGGGGAATGTCAGTAGGATAAATTTTGTGCGTGTCTTAGTGGAAAAATGTGGTATTTCTCAGCCCAACCAAATGGCTGAAAAGGAGAATATCAGTGTTGTAACAGGTTAAGCAAGAGAGATTGCATAGCTTGTAAAGGTGTGGTAGAGTAAGTGTCATTAAAAAAAAAAAAAAAGCACTTGACATACTGCATGATGTATTTCTGTCCCTATTACAGTGTTTTCTATATCCTCATCTCTAGAGGGGTCAGTAGTGCAAAATTAGACCGATAAGTTTAACTATTGCAGGTGGTGAACATTCAGTTTTTAATGATGTTCACTTTGAGCCAAATTGTGTCTTACTGCCTGAGAGCTTCACAAGAGCAGGGGTGGACAAACAAGGTTTCTCTTGTCATGTTCCTCTATGTACCAGCATGGTATGTGCTTCTTGAGAGTGTAGAGACTCTTCTTTTTTAATTCCCTTTAAGGCAGTCGTACTGAACCATTTGGCCCTGTGGACTAGATGAGTGGCTCAAAGCCAGTTTACAGGTCAGGTTGAGCCATGTGTGCCACAACTGGGGCCTGGTATCATCTCCTCCCAGTCCTGTACACCAGGCTTGGCTCCAGGAGCCTGGCAGTACCCCCTCCTACCCTCGCACACTGGGATTGGGCTCTAGGAGCCTGGCATCACCCCCGTCCAACCTGCCCATGCTGAAATTCATCCCAGGGGCCTGGCACTGTCACCTCCTGGGCCCCTACACTGGGATTGGGTCAAGTGATGCCTTTGGCCCCTGTATGGAATTGGATGCCTGATCCATCACGCAGGGCCCTGAGCTCCTCCTGTCTGGAAATTTGGTGGTGGGGGAAGAGGCCAGTGGTATATTTTATTGTTGAAGGAGGCAATTTTGCCTTTGTGAAACAGAATTCTTCCTAGAGCTCCTCCTATATTGTTGGAATTCTGTACTGGGTCTAACCCTGAACTATACCTATAAACAGTAATTAATCTGTATGTGCGTGGCAATTAGTATTAGTATACTAGTGTTACAGACCCCATGTCTCAATCTCTGCTTCTTCCTGTCTCCCACATAATCTTCGCTGTTTTAGGGTGGAAATAAACTGTGAACACAGCATGCAGATATTATTCAGGGAAATCTGAACACTGCCCTGAAGAACCCATGGCTAGCATCTTTCAATTATGCCATTGATGGCAGCTGTAAGACATTTGGGAACCTGTTTTCTTTTTCTTCCATGGGCAGTATATGATGTTTACAAGCAAATCAAAAAATCTCATACCCAGTAACATGTCAGTACAAAGTCTGTAATGAGACCATGTACACCCAAGGAAACGCTATGAGATGAGGGTAATGTGGGTAGCTGTTAGGATGACATATGAATAGAGTATGGCAATGAATAACAACTTTCACTGGGAACAATTACCCCTTACGGCAAAACGCTGTTGAAAGTATGTATGAAAAAGATGGAGGACCAGCAACATGACCTCATATACATGATATACTAGTAACTGGAATGATGGATATGAAATGTGGATAAAAAATTCATATGCACCCATGTGGATTGGAAGCCCAAGTCCTATTTCCAAAAGTGCTAAACAAGTGATTTCCAAAAGGCAGATGAACAACTTACTGCAAGGTAAACAAAGGCAGGGATTTATAGCATGTCTGTTACTCTATGGTAACTGCCAATGGGTGGATCCAAGATTTTTTAAAGTGGGTGATGGCACATTATTCCTCAGACCATTGGGGAATGGGGGTGAGGTGTGCCTGGAGCTCCCGGGCTGGTAGGGGACACTGGGGATCTGTGCAGGGAACAGGTGCATGAAGGGGGGACCTGCTCATTGCTACCAGTATCCCTGGCACTGGGGGAGCTCCAGAGCTGCTCCCCCCCATGCTGGGATTGTGGGGAGTGACTATGCAAAGTGCCAGACTTGGCTGGAAATAGTGGCAGTGGTGGTGTTTAGGTTCTTCCTTCCAGCACCTGATCCCTGCACATCTCCCACGTGTCCCCTGCTGGGTGGGAGCTGGCACTGGAAGGAGGAACCCGCATACTGCCGCCACTGTCCCTGGCTGAGTTTGGGTCCCTGTGCAGCTCCTCCCCACGGCATTCAGCTAGAGCAGGGCAGGAGTGGCTGTGGGCTCCTCCCATGCCTGGGTCATCCATGGACAGCAATGGTGCCAAAGTGGGATGTGACAATAGCGCTGCATGCCCCATGGATCCATATCAGTAACTGCCCACTTGTATCCAGAACTAAGCAAAGGCAAACCTGTATTTGCATGTTGATCTTACTCCAATAAACACATTCTGGTCAGGTTCCATTGCTACCCTTTTGTTGGAGTTGGCCTTTATTGCTGATTTATTACTTCTCTATCAGTAATAGAGTATTAACTTCAGATTAAGATTTCTTGCATGTGACGCTTTCTAGTAGCCGTACCAATACATCTCACTCAGGCTTTAGTTTAGTTTAGCCCTGACAATTCACTTCTTTTAATTTATTTATTTATTACTGTTTCTTTCTCTTATTGCAAGGAGTGTGTCTTCCTGAAGTACCCTGGTACATGATTGCAGAGAGCAGTTGGTGATTAGACGTATTCTAGGGTTCTGTGTTTCTGCAGAAGTTACTGTCTGCTCTTGTGGGATTGTTTATCCCTGTTCTCCTGACCTATCAGTGGCTATGTACAGACAGTCAAAAAGCCTAAGGCTGAATCAATTCAGTCTTTATAGGTTAGTTTAAGCTGCAGAGCTTAAATTTACTAAAAAGTGAACAAGCATTTATTTTTGCAGCCATATGCCTGCAGTGACTCAGGCCAGAAGCTTGGGGGGGGCAGGTGTCACTGTGTCTCTGGCACACAGCCAGCCTGGGCTGTGTGTTCATTTCCTCTTCCTGCTTCCCCCGAGGTCTCTGAGATTTGCAGTCCAGATTCACAGCAGGAGGACTCTGCAGGGTTGCTCATCACTTCCTCTTTCTGTTTCCAGGTGCCTCTGAGATTTGTAGTAAAACACACACACAGAGCCAGCCATAAGTTTAGCAGGGCAGGGCAGCTCTGTTCTCTGGGGAAGTGGGGTTTAACCCCCCCTCCCTGGCCCTAAACCCAAGCTGGGGTTTGCTTGAAGGGGCAGTCCCTTCCTCTCCCCCCCGCTCCTTCTCTGCTGGGGCAGACAGCACAACACAGCACAGTCCAGGGCTGGAAAGCATGCTGGGATGCTGGGGGACTGTGATTTAACTTGAACTAGGAAGGGGTCTGAGACAGAAGTTTCATAAACTGGTTTGACCCAAATCAGTTAACTCTGACACTGCTACATTCAACGAAGTTTATCGTAAGCCAGTTTCAGTGATTTTTGAAACTGGTTTATGTGCACTGAACCTCTGTTCTGTTACAGATTTAAACCAGTTTCTGATGACTTAAACCAGTTTATGTGTACCTTCTGTCCCTAGCCAGTGTGTACATGGCATGAGCCTCTGACTGTATCAGACATTCATTCTGTCTCACCTGCTGAGTGGCTGCTTCTGGCTTAGGCTCACCTTTTTACCCAGTCATGCTCTCTACAGTCTTGCAATGACCCAGCTTGCACTCGCTTATGTGTTACATTGCATCTTCTGCTTATTTCCTACTAAATGTGGTAGTTTGGAATGTTTGTGTGATCCACACCTTCTCAAAACCCAAATCCTGCCTGTTTGCTAAGAGAAATATATTAATATTGAGCCTGTTCAGAATTCTGATGTGCACTTGAGTGTTTCCACTGCTTATGGTTGCTACTTTTCTGTGGTAGCCACCTGCTTTTCTTCATTAATAAGCCACAGCTATTCTCATACAGTGTGAATACACTATGCCTCACTTGGGTTTCCTTCATTTTGCCCTTGTGAAGTTTCTCTAGAACAACGTAGGCATGGAAAATGATGGTCCCAAGGATTCTTGAAGGAAGAAACACTCTTTTGGGAGCTGAATTTTCTCTGTGAAAGGTCTCATCAGCTTCCCAGTTATTAAAGAAATATTCTACAAAACCCCTTATTAATTCTAGTGCCCATTGATATCTATCTATTGTACTAATATATTATTTGTGCCTGTGTTTTTACAGTGTTTGAAATACATTTTTTGTGTGCGACTTTTCCTTAGAACATTTACTTTTTCTTAAGTTTCTGTGAACTAAAGTACCCTTTTTACTGAATTTGGACATTTTCTTCATGTGTGTTCAGTGTTTCCTTGTGTCCGCTTTTATATGAAGGAAGAATTGGCTTCTGCAATATAATTTAAAAATTGTCTAATTTTCTACCCATGTTCAATCTGGCAGGTATTCTATCGAAACTCAGGCAGATGGGTATGATGTTATGAATTTGTAAAAAGGCCATTGTAATGTATATATTTATATACAATAGAAATAGCATTTTTAACATAAATAGCAAAGTGTGCTTGGCATATCACTTGTACCCCAAGAAACACAAAAAAATCCCACTGTTCTGAAATTAATCTTCGTTAAATTTTTGTTGTTCATAATCTTTGACGATCTGGGTAAATTATTTTTCTGTTAACGTTTTGTCAGCGGTGCTCTACAAGTACATTTTACGCATGGTTGGAAATGCAGAATGCTTAAGACCCAGTAGTGACAGGTGGTGAATACTCTTAAGACCCACTTATCATTTTCCACATGCACTGAAGTCTAGGGGATGTGTCCCGCATCAAAAATGGTGAATCAGAACTCTGATGTGAGGGTAAGAACTCAGTGAAAGGCACTGCTGAGAGATTGGGTATGGTCAGTGGTTGGCAAGCAGTAGCATAGCCAGGGATGGGCTAGAAGGGCATCAACCCTGGGCTCTCATTTAGGAGGGACACCAAAATTGGCTCCCACCCCATGGAGTCTGTGTCCCAGCCACACAAGCAGCCCCCACAGTACTGCTCTTGCAGCAGGAGCTAGCGCATGGACACCACACCACTACTGCTGCTGCTTTAAGAGCAAAAGAGGGGATGGCTAGAGTATGTGGTAGTGAGAGTTGCAGCAGCAGCCAAAAACTGAGTGAGACTCGTGCAGCCTCCACCCTACTTTTGCCCAGGGTGTAAACCCTGGTTGTTATGCCACTGGTAGAAGCTGATCTGGCAACATATTTACACAGTTGCTCCTCAGGACGTCAGGCTGGCATGCTTGTGAGCAGCTGCTCTGGGTGACCCTGGAGTAAGTTTACTAGTGAAGTTCTGGGTTTGGAGCATTCAAGTAGGAAGAGGTGAGCAAGGCAAACTCAGGAACATCCTGATGGAGGCACACTGCTATGCCAATGCAGATATGCCCTCGGAGGGCCTTGTTACACAGTATTTTAGGTGGCTCCTGGGGTTTCTACACTAAAGGTGAGAGTGCTCCAAACCCCAGGCTAGTACCAACACCTACCAGCACTTGTGCAGCTCACATCATAAGGTGTCACATGGCCCTGACTCTCCATTTTAATTTATCCAAAGCAATCACAGGCATCAGCCCTTCCAGCCCCAGAAGCAGCTAGGGATGTGAGAGCCCACAGAACAGGAGAGTGGGGGTGTCCTGCATCCTGGGCTACTGGATGACTTTAACTTGAGCAGAACGACTCTGGGGAGTGGTCACACCTTTAATAGTTAACAGGAGCCGGGTTATACAGTTTAACAAGAATTCTGATCTGAAGTGGCGTAACTTTGAACTCAGTTACTAGTGCTCTAAGCCACTTAAAAGTGTTAATACGCAGCCAATCCAGAGGTTAGGAGCTTCAGGAGCCACCTAAAATTACTGTCTAACAAGGCCCTCAGACGGCATATCTGCAGTGGCATAGCAGTGTTCCTGAGTGTGCTTTGCTCACCTCTTCCCACTTGAATGCTCCAAACCCGGAACTTCCCTAGTAAACGTCCTCCAGGGTTACCCAGAGCAGCTGCTCACAAGCATGCCAGAATCCGATGTCCTGAGGAGCAACTGTGTAGACATGTCACCAGACCAGCTTCACTGCTATATTTCCACTTTGAAGCATGTAAGCAAGAGCAGAAGTAGGGTAGGTTGGGCCCAAGAACATCCCTCTTGGGAAATAGACAACTGTGTCATAGACATCCTAACAGGTTAGAGGGGGAAAAGGGTTGTGGTAGTTCAGGGGCCATCAAGCTTACTGAGAGACTTGCTTAAGCAAAGAGTGCAGCAAAGCAGAATATATTTATAATTTTGCCTTTCCTTGATTTTTTTTTTTAATTATTATTTTTTGAGGGGTTTAATTCTTTTTTTTCTCTTTTCTTTTTTAAAGATCATTTATTCCTGTTAACTATCCCCTAAACTGTATAGACTGCTTCATTTTTTGGTGATGTGCCTTAGGGGCAGCCTGACTTTGTAGTAACTCTAGCTCATAATTTCTTCAGGTAACATACTCATTCAGAATGGGTGTAAGGCAACACAGGAAGCTTCAAATCTATCCATCACTCGGGCATTAAGCAACCACGAAATCATTAATACAGGATTGCATTTGTTTTACCTAATGATACAACTGCAAACTCTTGTGGTTTCTTATGAATCTAGTTTCTTTTTACCTACTTCTAAATAGTTTCACTCAAACTGAACCAGTCTCTGTGTAATTTCATGTGTGACCTTATCCAGACTCAATTTTTTTTTTCATGGGAAGTCACAGGAAAGTTACAGAAGGCATTTAGGAGATATGATGAATTAACTATATTAGTGGAAAAATGTTTAAACTTTAAATAATTGTTAAGTAATAAGTAAAGTAATTAAATCATAGTTTGGGCCTGTTATAATTTGTTGACTTGGCCTAGACGCTCCAAATTGCTTTTAGTTTACTTGTCTTGGCCACGATTTGGGATTTTTGCTAATATTGGAGAGTTAGTTAATTTACTTAGTTATTAAAATAGATTGAGCAATGACATTGCAAAATATTCACTTCCTCAGTGCATTCCTGAAAAGTTCACCTGACCCTGGTGTAGAAGGTCTCACTGAGGTATTTGGGAGGGAGAGAGGGAAGGAGAAATTGTAGTACAGGGAGGAAAGGAATAATACAATATATAATAGTTTTGGGAGAACTGTCTATCTCCCCCATTCACTTATGCCACTCTAGAAACTCCATGCTTCCCTAGTCAAGTTTTTTTTCCCCCCCTAATGTTGTGGAGTGGGAGAATCCTGGGGAGAAGAAAGCAATTACACATACCTATGCAAGCTCTGCTTGAATTCCTTGCAGCCACATTGTATGTTTATGTAGTATAAAACTTCAAGGTATGATGATACATTGTTTGCTATTTCCTCCTAAGTTCATCATCTTTAGATCTAACAATGCAATTGAGCCTCTTTAATGCCATTTTGAAAAAAATTGCATGACTATAAAATGTAAAATAGATTGTTTCCTTCAAAGTAGATCTTCTCTAGTGATAATAATTATTGCCCAGATTTTGTGTTGCTACTTATTTTTGGTTGAGAATAAACCCTTAGTTAGAAGGGAAGCTCCAATATACTAAATTCTGTTTCAAAATACTGTGTCTTTTTTGACCTGTCAGATCACATACAGCAGGAA
>NW_005842628.1:703637-706840 GCF_000455745.1 Alligator sinensis | reverse complement strand
TGGGATGTGGGCCACATAGGGGGTTTTGGTGAGTTCTCACGGGCCAGGTCAGCACTCCTTTCCATCTCCCACCACAACAAGTCACCCAAACTCCGTGTGTGGGATGGGTCCGTGGATGGGTGGGGAGCAGTGTTCAGGAGCGAGACGGGTAGGAAAGCCCAGGATCACAGGGTGGGGTTGCAGGGCAGCCCCTGCCCTGTGTGGCAGGGAAGAGGGGGATGCCTGGGCTTTAGGTGCTGGTAGTTGGCTGTCCATAGGTGAGGGGGCAGGGTGTGCATGCAGCAGAGCTTGTCCAGGCAGTGTGGTCTGTGGCTGCCCCTGTGGCCCTCTACATGGGATAGCCCACGGCTGCTCCTGTCTGGGATAGCCCACGCCATGCTCCAGCCAGCCGTGGCCCTGGCCCTGGTCAACATACACAGCTTCTAGTGGGGCTGCTTCTGGTGTGGCTGCAACTGCCAGGATGCTGCTTGGATCCCGTCGCCTCCCGCATTTCCTCCTCCTGCTCCTACTGTGTCACTCCTAGCCACTCCACTCCTGCCCCACTGCATGGTGCTCTGGTTCTACCTCCCGACTACCTTCCACCCACTCCACTGTGCCAGAAGCTAGGCATGCTAGCCACTGCTGGGGTCAGGCCAGCAGACACAGGTTGCCTTGGGCTGGGCTTGGCCCCATGTGGAGCAACATGGGGGCAGCCGTGGGCTGGATAGAATCAATTGGCAGGCATTCCCTGTGGGCCAGATCCAATCAGTTGGCCGGCTGGATTTTGCCCACCCCCGGTATAGCATGAGCTCTCACAAGTCCAAGCTCACTTCATCAGCATTACTACAGCATCTGATGAAGTGCAAATCTACCCTGCTTTCTCCTTATCTACTGGTCAGTCTGCATACTTGACACACTCCCATCTTTATTTCCTCCAATTTTTGTATTATGTGCAGAATTTGCTAGCAGGGATTTTGTATTTTTTTCTGTGTCATGGATGACAATAAAGAATAGTTCTGGCCAAGAACAGATAGATCCCTGTAGGACTCCACTGATGTACTACCATAGGGTGATGTTTCTTCACTTACAATGGCTTTTGATAATCTGTTAACCAGTTCTTAATCCGCTCAATATGGGCTACATTGATTTTGAATAGCACTTTTTTTTTTTATCCGAATGTCAAATGGCACTTATGTCAAATTTCATGCTCAAGTTTATTATGTGGATACAGTTATCTTCAATCAACCACCCCCCCCCCCCCCCCCCCGGCCAAAAAAAAGTTTGCTTGAAAGGAACTATTTTCTAAAAGACCATTTTTTGGCACAATGGGAGTTAGTTATGCTTCAAATTGAGAGCATAACTTGTCCAACCATATTTGTATTTACAAATTAAGGGGTAACTATTAATTTACATGGCATGGCACCTATATGAATGTACACTAGAATTTATATCATTTAGTAAATTAAATTTTGACTCCCACACAAATCCAGCCATAAGTTCAAGCATGTGTGGAATGATGAGTTGCAATTTATTGACAGTTGGTGTGGATTCTCAGTCTCTTCTTACGTTCTAAATTCACGTCCAGGTGGAAAATAACATGTAAGACCAGGGATATTTTTTTAAAGAAATTGTTCTTTCCTTTATTTTTCTGTATCTCCTTGGTGGTGTAGTATTTGTAAGACTACTTTAGAATTAATGATTACAATGACACATAATGCCAGCAGGCAGAATACATCCATGAAACAGTTATAGTGCTCATTTAA
The DNA here is from genome assembly GCF_000455745.1 of Alligator sinensis. Classification (NCBI taxonomy): domain Eukaryota; kingdom Metazoa; phylum Chordata; order Crocodylia; family Alligatoridae; genus Alligator; species Alligator sinensis. Next base: position 705,098 of record NW_005842628.1, on the reverse strand, counting down.
ATAGATTTAGAAGGTATATTGTGTCTGAGTCTATAACATTTTAGAGTGTTCTGTCTCAGGATTTGATGCAAGTCTCCCCAGTCTGAAAGCAGAGAAAAACTTTTTTTTCAGGCCTGATGCCCGAACACACTATCTCAGTTGGTTTGGGTTTTTTGGTTGAAGTTTTACAATTTGTAATTAAGTCACTTAAGATGTCCCTAGATTAGTTGTCATTACTTGCATACATTTGTTATGGGTTTTTTTAGTCAAGAAACCTTAGCAGAGGATTTAAAATAAACTACTTTAGTGACAGTCCCACAGGTTTGGACTTGATAGTGCAACTTTTTACATACAAATTTATGTTATTGACTGCAGTGTTTCTCGTTTGTGTGCATTAGGTGTAATGCACACACCTGAGGTAACTAGAAAAGCTTTACATAGCTATAAACAGAGCCTCCCCTCCAAGTGACAGTGCTTTGCCCTTCTGTAGCACTTTCTCCCTAAGGATTGCAAAGTGATTTCCAAACATTTAATTGAGTAAACATCCCTTAAGGAGAATGGAGAGGTATTATTGTTCTTGTTTTACAGATGGGGAAAATTAGCCACAGAAAAGGCTACATGACTTACCATTTCATATATAGATCCCAAAGTCCTAGGTCTGCCATTTGGCCATGGGGATGTCTTCTGCACTCCTTTGACCAGACTTCATCAACAGTACCAGAGCCCACAGGCCTGGCATACTAGCTTGGTTGTCATTTGAACAGAACTAAACAGTAAAATAGAGCATCTTACTACAACTGTGACACTGATCATTTAAAAAAGAACATGGAGAAGTTTTAGGGTCCAAGAGGCAGGCAACAAAAATGATAGAGGGCTTTAAAAGCAAGTCATATGGGGAGAGATAAGCATGTTCAGCTTGAGGAAAAGTCACTTAAGAGCAGACATGACAGCAGTCTTCAAATACTTGAAAGGCTGCCATAAAGAAGGAGAACAAACACCTTTTCTCTCTTGCTGCAGAGAGTAGGACACAGACCAATGGCTTGAAGTTGCTGGAAAGTAGGTTTAGATGGGATATCAGGGAAAACTTCTTCAGTTAGAACAGTGAGGCAGTGGAATAGACTGCCTAGGGAAATTGTGAACTCTTGTCATTGGAGGTGTTTAAGAAGAAGTTGGAGAGCCACTGGTTTCAGATGATATAGGTGCAGCTATGCTTAAGTTCTGCTGTTCTAAGTTCTAGGCTTTGCTGGTTGCTGGGCTGGAAGGGAATCCTGGCCTCCCATCATCTTCTCCCTGTCCCTTTTCTGCTATATGCTGATGCATTTTTTAAAACCTTCTGCAGAGGCACTGGATATTGGCTGCAGCCAAGACTCGGGTGTGCCAGTGCTCTTGCTGGGATTTAAAGCTGGAGGTTTCTGGCTAAAGGGTCTTACATAGTTTCATAGTTTCTAGGGTCGGAAGGGACCTGGGCAGATCATCTAGTAC
>NW_005842628.1:702724-703580 GCF_000455745.1 Alligator sinensis | reverse complement strand
GACCCCAGCAAGATGGTCATCTAACCTCCTCTTAAAACCCCCCAGGGTGGGAGCCTGCACCACCTCACTTGGAAGCTGGTTCCAGACCCTAGCCGCCCTGACTGTGAAGTAGCGCCTCCTGATGTCCAACTTAAACCTTCCCTCCGCCAGCTTGTGACCGTTATTCCTGGTCACTCCTGGCGGCGCCTGGGGGAACAGGGACTCCCCCAGTGCCTGTTGATCCCCCCTGACTAGTTTATAGCAGGCCACAAGATCCCCCCATAGCCTTCTCTTCTGGAGGCTGAACAGGTTCAGGTCCCGTAACCTTTCCTCATAGGACCTTCCCTTTGATCATGCGAGTGGCCCTCCTCTGGACCCTCTCGATGCTGTCCACATCCCTCTTAAAGTGCGGCTCCCAGAACTGGACGCAGTACTCCAGCTGCGGCCTGACCAGTGCCGCATAGAGGGGGAGGATCACCTCCTTGGTCCTGCTTGAAATGCATCTGTGGATGCACGACAAGGTACAGTTGGCCTTCCTAGCCACCTCCCCACACTGCTGAGCCATGTTCATCTTGGAGTCAATAATGACTCCAAGATCCTTTTCCACCTCCGTGCTGACAAGAGGGGAGTTCCCCAGCCTGTAGGTATGGTGCCGGTTGTTCCTCCCCAGGTGCATCACCTTGCACTGGTCTGTGTTGAACCCCATCCTGTTCTCCTCCGCCCATCCTTGTAACCTGTCAAGGTCCGACTGTAGCCTGTTGCTCCCTTCTATTGTGCCCACATCCCCCCACATCTTGGTGTCATCAGCAAATTTGAACAGGGTGCTTTGCAACCCCTCATCCAAATCACTGATGAAGATGTTGAACAGGGCAGGCCC